>NW_024058008.1:480000-555000 GCF_016432855.1 Salvelinus namaycush | reverse complement strand
ATACTCTAGCAACAACAGAATACTCTAGCAACAACAGAATATGCTAGCAACAACAGAATACGCTAGCAACAACAGAATACGCTAGCAACAACAGAATACGTTAGCAACAAGAGAATATGCTAGCAACAACAGAATACGCTAGCAACAACAGAATACGTTAGCAACAACAGAATACATTAGCAACAACAGAATACTCTAGCAACAACATTATACGCTAGCAACAACAGTATACGTTAGCAACAACAGAATACGCTAGCAACAACAGAATACGTTAGCAACAACAGAATACATTAGCAACAACAGAATACTCTAGCAACAACAGTATACGCTAGCAACAACAGAATACGCTAGCAACAACAGAATACGTTAGCAACAACAGAATACGCTAGCAACAACAGAATACGCTAGCAACAACAGAATACGCTAGCAACAACAGAATATGCTAGCAACAACAGAATACTCTAGCAACAACAGAATACTCTAGCAACAACAGAATATGCTAGCAACAACAGAATACTCTAGCAACAACAGAATACTCTAGCAACAACAGAATATGCTAGCAACAACAGAATACTCTAGCAACAACAGAATACTCTAGCAACAACAGAATATGCTAGCAACAACAGAATACGCTAGCAACAACAGAATACGCTAGCAACAACAGAATATGTTAGCAACAACAGAATACGCTAGCAACAACAGAATACTCTAGCAACAGCAGAATAGGTTAGCAACAACAGAATACATTAGCAACAAGAGAATACGCTAGCAACAACAGAATACGCTAGCAACAACAGAATACTCTAGCAACAGCAGAATACGTTAGCAACAACAGTATACGCTAGCAACAACAGAATACGCTAGCAACAACAGTATACGTTAGCAACAACAGAATACGCTAGCAACAACAGAATAAACACATTTAGAATAACAATAGAAAAGATGAGTGCATCTTTCTAAGGATGTTAAATATTTCTCAACTCCTAATATTGAGCTAATTCCACTCACTGGAGTATCTGACATGGGCTTTGAAAAAGCACCCGCTAATAGCAGTCCCATCAAGTGTCGCTGGCTGCTGACTTAGCGGAAATGTGATTGGATTTACCTTTCTAGCCAATAGGCTGTTAGAGTTCAAACTTCCTCTTCCAATTATAATGTGTGGAGGTCCAAATATCTCAAAACTGGGTCACCAGTTTGTCTGGGAGTGGGTCCCTGGGTCGCCAGTTTGTCTGGGAGGGGGTCCCTGGGTCGCCAGTTTGTCTGGGAGGGGGTCCCTGGGTCACCAGATTGTCTGGGAGGGGGTCCCTGGGTCACCAGCCTGCCTGGGAGGGGGTCCCTGGGTCACCAGCTTGCCTGGGAGGGGGTCCCTGGGTTACCAGTTTGTCTGGGAGGGGGTCCCTGGGTCGCCAGTTTGTCTGGGAGGGGGTCCCTGGGTCACCAGTTTGTCTGGGAGGGGGTCCCTGGGTCACCAGATTGTCTGGGAGGGGGTCCCTGGGTCACCAGTTTGTCTGGGAGGGGGTCCCTGGGTCACCAGTCTGCCTGGGAGGGGGTCCCTGGGTCACCAGTCTGCCTGGGAGGGGGTCCCTGGGTCACCAGTCTACCTAGGAGGGGGTCCCTGGGTCACCAGTTTGCCTGGGAAGGGGACCCTGGGTCACCAGTTTGCCTGGGAGGGGGTCCCTGGGTCACCAGTTTGCCTGGGAGGGGGTCCCTGGGTCACCAGTTTCCCTGGGAGGGGTCCCTGGGTCACCAGTTTGCCTGGGAGGGGGTCCCTGGGTCACCAGTTTGTCTGGGAGGGGGTCCCTGGGTCACCAGCCAGCCTGGGAGGGGGTCCTTGGGCAAGAAAAGGTTTGAAGATCCCTGTATTAGCGTTTATTATGAGGAATATATTCTTGAAGGAGAAAGAGAGAGAAAGAGAGAGAGAGAGAGAGAAAGAGGAGAGAGAGCGAGAGAAAAGACAGGAAGAGAGAGGGGGGGAGTGAGAGAGAGAGAAAGAGGAGAGAGAGCGAGAGGGGAGGCTTTTCCCTGAGATATAACAGTAGCTTTTAAATAAGAGAAAGCAGACGTGTTTGAATAGTCGGTCACCTGTTGAATAGTGCTTGGAGGGGTGATTGTAAAGTGTTATTATTATACCTGGGAAGCTCTTTGTGTTGTCTATATAAATCCAGGTGAGGATACTGTGACATTATGGAACAAAACAGACTGGGATTTATATTGTATAACCCATTGCCATAGAAAAAAGGCTGAGATGCGAAATACAAAAGATATTTTCATGAACAACCATATTTTTGTTGAGAGAGACAGAGAGAGAGAGAGACAGAGAGAGCGATAGAGAGAGAGAGAGAGAGAGAGACAGAGAGAGACAGAGACAGAGACAGAGAGAGAGAGAGAGAGAGAAAAAAAAGACAGGAAGAGAGAGAGAGAGAGAGAGAGAGAGCCCAAAGCTTGTAACAAAGAGAAGAAAGAAAGGAGTGAAACGATGCTCCTTCATGAAGCAGAGCAGAAACCTACAGATGATTTGTATGCAGTCTAAAGATGAGACATGTGCAGAATAACTCTCCGTCTCTGCCTCTACCTTTCTCTCTCCCTCTCCTCTCCTCTCCTACTGGCTGGCTGACTGATTAACTGACTGGTTGGCTGACTGATTAACTGACTGGCTGGCTGACTGACTGGCTGACTGATTAATTAACTGACTGGCTACTGGCTGGCTGACTGATTAATTAACTGGCTGACTGATTAACTGACTGGCTGACTGATTAACTGACTGGCTGGCTGACTGACTGACTGGATGACTGATTAATTAACTGACTGGCTACTGACTGGCTGACTGATTAACTGACTGGCTGGCTGACTGACTGACTGGCTGACTGATTAACTGACTGGCTGGCTGGCTGACTGACTGGCTGACTGATTAACTGACTGGCTGACTGATTAACTGACTGGCTGACTGATTAACTGACTGGCTGACTGATTAACTGACTGGCTGGCTGACTGATTAATTTACTGACTGGCTACTGACTGGCTGATTAACTGACTGGCTGGCTGACTGGCTGACTGATTAACTGACTGTCAGTGTGTGAAGAAAAAAAGCTTGTTTATGTCTGTAGGTATTACCAGCCTTTATTAAGTCTGTAAACCAACCAATCACACATCAGGAAGTATCACCGAGTCTGGAAAACAGAAACATGTCATTCTGTAAAGGTGAAAACGGCCATGACAGGTTCTGTTCTGTGGCGCGCACACACACACACACACACACACACACACACACACACACACCCCTGTGCCCATGTGGGGAACCATTAAAGGGATACTTTGGGATTTTGGCAATGAAGCAACGGGCATGCTAGCAGATACCCATAGACTTCCAGTCATATGTGCTAAAGCTAGTTAGCATTGGCTTGCGAAACTACCTCTAACTTCCTTCATACTGGACACAGATATATATAAAAATGTTTTACACAAGTTCATCTGACTATGGGGAAGGAGATAAAGGGTCTCAATGCCAAAATCCAGAAGTGTCCCTTTACAGTTTTTCCCAATTGCTAAAACACAATTTTGCAAACTAGGCTGGTTTTATCAAAATACTTAACACAATTCACAAAACCACACACCCAAACTGCAAAATACCTCATATATCCTGCAAAATGAAGCACTGCAACCATAACTACACATAGCATTATCAAAATCAAACGTTTGCACGAAATGGCACACACTTCATTCATATTACCAGATTTTCGTCTAACCAACTACACACTGTTGGGCATAATGAAAAGCACTCTCATCTTTAGTATGCTTTGCCATAATACTAAAATAGTTCAAATTGTAGAAAATTCTTCAGATGCACAGAAATATTTGCAGATACACACACATGCTGTTGAAATATTTTATTTTACAGTTTTCACCAAACAAGTCAGTGCAACATATGCACAGCAGATATATTTACATCGGACTGAACAAAAATATGCTCACAAAAAAACACTAAACTGAAAAAGAAAATTGCAGAAGAAATATATAGAAAAAAAGAGTCAAGAAAAATAATTAGGCAGCATCTTGTCGCACAGCTGGGTCTGGCCACAACGCCTCGCCTCACAGCTGGGTCTGGCCACAACGCCTCGTCTCACAGCTGGGTCTGGCCACAACGCCTCGCCTCACAGCTGGGTCTGGCCACAACGCCTCGCCTCACAGCTGGGTCTGGCCACAACGCCTCGCCTCACAGCTGGGTCTGGCCACAACGCCTCGCCTCACAGCTGGGTCTGGCCACAACGCCTCGCCTCACAGCTGGGTCTGGCCACAACGCCTCGCCTCACAGCTGGGTCTGGCCACAACGCCTCGCCTCACAGCTGGGTCTGGCCACAACGCCTCGTCTCACAGCTGGGTCTGGCCACAACGCCTCGTCTCACAGCTGGGTCTGGCCACAACGCCTCGCCTCACAGCTGGGTCTGGCCACAACGCCTCGTCTCACAGCTGGGTCTGGCCACAACGCCTCGCCTCACAGCTGGGTCTGGCCACAACGCCTCGTCTCACAGCTGGGTCTGGCCACAACGCCTCGTCTCACAGCTGGGTCTGGCCACAACGCCTCGCCTCACAGCTGGGTCTGGCCACAACGCCTCGTCTCACAGCTGGGTCTGGCCACAACGCCTCGCCTCACAGCTGGGTCTGGCCACAACGCCTCGTCTCACAGATGGGTCTGGCCACAACGCCTCGTCTCACAGCTGGGTCTGGCCACAACGCCTCGTCTCACAGCTGGGTCTGGTCACAACCCCTCGTCTCACAGCTGGGTCTGACCACAACGCCTCGTCTCACAGCTGGGTCTGACCACAACGCCTCGTCCACATTACAGGCCACAGCTGGGTCTGGCCACAACGCCTCGTCCACATCACAGGCAATATCTTCCCTTGCCAGACATCGAGGGAAGAAGCGCCTTGAGTGCCTTATCCATCCCTGAATCGCACCCACATCATTCTCATCACATGCCTCTTCCATAGCCTGCACAAGAGGCATGCGCACAAAGGGCTGCCGGTCGTATACCTTCCACCGCCATGCCGAAAATAACTCTTCTATGGGGTTCAGAAATGGTGAGTATGGTGGGAGGTATTGCACGAGAAATGGTGGGTGGTCAGCAAACCAGTTTTGGACTGGGGCTGCACGATGAAAGCTCACGTTGTCCCATACTACAACGTACCGGGGTCTTTGATGGTCTGCATCATTCATACGCTCTGGTGGTATGAGAATGTTGTGGAGTCTGTCCAGAAATGTGAGAATATGGGCTGTGTTGTATGGTCCAAGGTTGGCATGACGGTGGAGGACACCATGCGTATTGGAGATGGCAGGGCACATTGTGATGTTCCCACCACGTTGGCCAGGAACATCTATAATGGCTATGTGGCCAATGACGGTTCTCCCCCTTCTTCTGGTCTTTGCTAGGTTGAACCCAGTCGCATTTATAAAGACGAACTCATGTGGAATTGCATGAGCATCCATTTCCAGTACTCCCTGAAAACAAAGAACAAAAGCAGTCAATATGGTGTTATCCAGTACACTGGGAAACAATGCTGTGTGTAGTGTACTGCAGTCAATATTGTACTTACATCCACATATGCTCGTCTGACCTCTTTGTTTCTTTGAGAGTTTCTCTCAAACGGCACCTTATAAAGTTGTTTCATTCTGATTTGGTTTCGCTTGAGAATGCGAGCCAATGTGGACAGACTGACTCGTTGAATGTTGTTGAATATGGTGTTGTCTTGGATGATGTGGCTTTGAATTTCTCGTAATCTGATTCATTATTTTCCAAAACCAAGTTTACAATGGCAGCTTCCTGTACCCCGGTGAACATTTGGCCTCTTCCTCCACCATGGTTACGTCTCTCAGTCCTTTAGAAAAACAAAAAAACTAAAATATAGGGCTTGGACAATGCAGCCTAAAGATATTTCCCCCACAGTAGAGTAAATTCTACAGGAAATGTATGCAGTTAGTGTATGACATCAGCCATTCATGAAGTAAACAGGTGTCACCCAACTGATACACTATGACATGGGGTGTACTACATAGTGTAAAAGAAATTTTGGTTACATACCTGTACTCCAGTCTAAATGTCCGGATGACACAGGCGACAGTAAAACGGCTCAAGTTGGGCTGCACTCTCTGTCCAGCCTCTCGCATTGTCAGCCCATGGTTGATGACATGATCAACTAATGTTGGGCTGCACTCTCTGTCCAGCCTCTCACATTGTCAGCCCATGGTTGATGACATGATCAACTAATGTTGGGCTGCACTCTCTGTCCAGCCTCTCACATTGTCAGCCCATGGTTGATGACATGATCAACTAATGTTGGGCTGCACTCTCTGTCCAGCCTCTCCCATTGTCAGCCCATGGTGGATGACATGATCAACTAAGGTTGGGCCGCACTCTCTGTCCAGCCTCTCACATTGTCAGCCCATGGTGGATGACATGATCAACTAATGTTGGGCTGCACTCTCTGTCCAGCCTCTCACATTGTCAGCCCATGGTTGATGACATGATCAACTAAGGTTGGGCCGCACTCTCTGTCCAGCCTCTCCCATTGTCAGCCCATGGTGGATGACATGATCAACTAAGGTTGGGCCGCACTCTCTGTCCAGCCTCTCACATTGTCAGCCCATGGTTGATGACATGATCAACTAAGGTTGCTCTGATTCCATTAGAAAGATGTTGTCTTCTTTGGCCATGAACTCCTCTACCAGCTCTACCCCTTCCTCTCACTCTTCCTCCCCCTCTCATTCTCACCCTCCCCCTACCTCTCACTCTTCCTCCCCCTCTCATTCTCACCCTCCCCCTACCTCTCACTCTTCCTCCCCCTCTCATTCTCACCCTCCCCCTACCTCTCACTCTTCCTCCCCCTCTCATTCTCACCCTCCCCCTACCTCTCACTCTTCCTCCCCCTCTCATTCTCACCCTCCCCCTACCTCTCACTCTTCCTCCCCCTCTCATTCTCACCCTCCCCCTACCTCTCACTCTTCCTCCCCCTCTCATTCTCACCCTCCCCCTACCTCTCACTCTTCCTCCCCCTCTCATTCTCACCCTCCCCCTACCTCTCACTCTTCCTCCCCCTCTCATTCTCACCCTCCCCCTACCTCTCACTCTTCCTCCCCCTCTCATTCTCACCCTCCCCTACCTCTCACTCTTCCTCCCCCTCTCATTCTCACCCTCCCCCTACCTCTCACTCTTCCTCCCCCTCTCATTCTCCCCCTCCCCCTACCTCTCACTCTTCCTCCCCCTCTCATTCTCACCCTCCCTCTTCCTCTCACTCTTCCTCCCCCTCTCATTCTCACCCTCCCCCTACCTCTCACTCTTCCTCCCCCTCTCATTCTCCCCCTCCCCCTACCTCTCACTCTTCTTCCCCCTCTCATTCTCACCCTCCCCCTACCTCTCACTCTTCCTCCCCCTCTCATTCTCACCCTCCCCCACCTCTCACTCTTCCTCCCCCTCTCATTCTCACCCTCCCCCTACCTCTCACTCTTCCTCCCCCTCTCATTCTCACCCTCCCCCTACCTCTCACTCTTCCTCCCCCTCTCATTCTCAACCTCCCTCGTCCTCTTCCTCTCTCTGCAATGGCTTCCATTGTTGTTGTAAAACAAAAGGTGCTCACCTGTGGTCTTTTCATAGTGCTTACTTCCTGATTGAAGTGGTAACAATTAACCATTGAGGTGTTTGGCCAGGTGGCAGATCTATTGGCCAATTAGCTCATGGAGTGTCATTTTGAATGGCAGTGTTGTAAAATGGCAAACATGTGACTTTATGTCAGATTGTTGTGTCTTATGCAGAGAACCGTGTGCAGTGCATTTAAAAAGTGCCATTTTGAATTGCAAAATGTGTGTAAAGCAGAAAATGTGTTTAGACTTTTGGAGACTTGAGAAGACGTTTTGCTCTCTGTGTGTCAGTTTAAATAATTGTGCTGTGCGTGTCATTTTAATGTGTTAGCAATTGGGGAAAAAACTGTAAATCACCATGTGGAAGCACATGGAAGAGCCATGCTGGAAGTGACCATGGTTTCACCTTGTACTAGGACCAAGCCCTGTTTGTTTGTGTGTTGTGATTCGGCCCGGCTAATCTGCTCTGGAAGGCGACTGAGCTGGCATGGTGTGTGTGTGTGTGTGTGTGTGTGTGTGTGTGTGTGTGTGTGTGTGTGTGTGTGTGTGTGTGTGTGTGTGTGTGTGTGTGTGTGTGTGTGTGTGTGTGTGTGTGTGTGTGTTCAGTCAGAACAGGGCCAAGCCCTCACAGAGTTGCGGCTGCCATGTCACTGGAGCCCAGAGACAGAGCAGCTGTGAATTACTCACGCTTAGGAAGCCATTTAGCTAGCTACTGCCTAGCGCCTAGCACCTAGCGGTGTTAGCTTCATGTGCAGAAATACCTCCACTGTCAGCACTTAGCGCCTAGCTAACGCTTAGCTTCATGAGCAGAAATGCAGGCTGCTGATTTCCTGATATATGGTATACCGGTATATGCCATTTTAGTAGACACTTTTATCCCAAGCGACGTACGGTAGTGGGACATCGAACAGAAATAGAACTCACAACCCGTTGCAACCAGGATGCTCTACCAACTGAGCCACACAGGGCTACAACACTAGTGGATTGGTGCGCTGTTATGTTATGTTATGCTCTGCTCTGTTCTGCTCTGCTCTGTTCTGCTCTGCTCTGTTCTGTTCTGTTCTGCTCTGCTCTGTTCTGTTCTGTTATAAGCTACACCCTTAGAAAAAAGGGTCCCAAAAGGTTTCTACCTGGAACCAAAAGGGTTCTACCTGGAACCCAAAAGGGTTCTTCAAAGGGTTCTACCTGGAACCAAAAGGGTTCTACATGGAACCCAAAGGGTTCTTCAAAGGGTTCTACCTGGACCCAAAAGGGTTCTACTCTTTCAACTCTTAATAATCGGCTATGAAAAGCCAACTGACATTTATTCCTGATTATTATTTGACCATGCTTGTCATTTATGAACATTTTGAAAATCTTGGCTCTCTCTAATTCTCTCCTTCTCTCTTTCTTTCTCTCTCTCGGAGGACCTGAGCCCTAGGACCATACGTCAGGACTACCGGGCATGATGACTCCTTGCTGTCCCCAGTCCACCTGGCCTTGCTGCTATTCCAGTTTCAACTGTTCTGCCTGCGGTTATGGAACCCCTACCTGTCCCAGACCTGCTGTTTTCAACTCTTAATGATCGGCTATGAAAAGCCAACTGACATTTATTCCTGATTATTATTTGACCATGCCTGTCACTTATGAACATTGTGAACATCTTGGCCATGTTCTGTTATAATCTCCACCCGGCACAGCCAGAAGAGGACTGGCCACCCCTCATAGCCTGGTTCCTCTCTAGGTTTCTTCCTAGGTTTTGGCCTTTCTAGGGAGTTTTTCCTAGCCACCGTGCTTCTACACCTGCATTGCTTGCTGTTTGGGGTTTTAGGCTGGGTTTATGTACAGCACTTCGAGATATTAGCTGATGTACGAAGGGCTATATAAAATAAACTTGATTTGATTTGATTCTACCTGGAACCCAAAGGGTTCTTCAAAGGGTTCTACCTGGAACCAAAAGGGTTCTATCTGGAACCCAAAGGGTTCTTCAAAGGGTTATCTTATGGGGACAGCTGAACAATCATGTTTGGTTCTAGATAGTTACTCATACATGTAGTTTGGTACGTTTTAATCCCTTTTGTGGCATGATGAGGGCATACAGCTTCCTATAGCTTCTGGCTCAGTGTTAACTATCTACAGTGTTTAACTATCTACAGTGTTTAACTATCTACAGTGTTAACTATCTATAGTGTTAACTATCTACAGTGTTAACTATCTACAGTGTTAACTATCTACAGTGTTAACTATCTACAGTGTTAACTATCTACAGTGTTAACTATCTACAGTGTTAACTATCTGCAGTGTTAACTATCTGCAGTGTTAACTATCTACAGTGTTAACTCTCTACAGTGTTAACGATCTACAGTGTTAACTATCTATAGTGTTAACTATCTACAGTGTTAACTCTATGCAGTGTTAACTATCTACAGTGTTAACTATCTATAGTGTTAACTATCTACAGTGTTAACTATCTACAGTGTTAACTATCTACAGTATTAACTATCTACAGTGTTAACTATCTACAGTGTTAACTATCTACAGTGTTAACTCTATGCAGTGTTAACTATCTACAGTGTTAACTATCTACAGTGTTAACTATCTACAGTGTTAACTATCTACAGGGTTAACTATCTACAGTGTTAACTATCTACAGTGTTAACTATCTGCAGTGTTAACTATCTACAGTGTTAACTCTATGCAGTGTTAACTATCTACAGTGTTAACTCTCTACAGTGTTAACTCTCTACAGTGTTAACTATCTACAGTGTTAACTATCTACAGTGTTAACTATCTGCTATGTCGGAAAGACAGAGATGCCTCAGAGCTGTTTGAGTCAGACAGATGGTTCACAACACAGATTAATCTGTTTATACACACAGACAGACAAAGACACACACACACACACCATTTTTCTACGAGGTCAATCAAGATTTTCTTACGTGTCCTCATTTACACCAGAAAGGCTGGTGATACAATTAATAGTACTGACAGACAGACTGGTGATAATATTAATAGTACTGACAGACAGACTGGTGATAATATTAATAGGAGTACTGACACCGCAGCCAATGTGAGTAAAACATTTAAACGTGTTAATCACTGCTTTAAATCAGGGCAAGGAGAACGGAAACATGACCGAATACAAACAGTGTAGCTGTTTCCTCCGCAAGGCAATCAAACAGTGTAGCTGTTTCCTCCGCAAGGCAATCAAACAGTGTAGCTGTTTCCTCCGCAAGGCAATCAAACAGTGTAGCTGTTTCCTCCGCAAGGCAATCAAACAGTGTAGCTGTTTCCTCCGCAAGGCAATCAAACAGTGTAGCTGTTTCCTCCGCAAGGCAATCAAACAGTGTAGCTGTTTCCTCCGCAAGGCAATCAAACAGTGTAGCTGTTTCCTCCGCAAGGCAATCAAACAGTGTAGCTGTTCCCTCCGCAAGGCAATCAAACAGTGTAGCTGTTTCCTCCGCAAGGCAATCAAACAGTGTAGCTGTTCCCTCCGCAAGGCAATCAAACAGTGTAGCTGTTTCCTCCGCAAGGCAATCAAACAGTGTAGCTGTTTCCTCCGCAAGGCAATCAAACAGTGTAGCTGTTTCCTCCGCAAGGCAATCAAACAGTGTAGCTGTTCCCTCCGCAAGGCAATCAAACAGTGTAGCTGTTTCCTCCACAAGGCAATTTAACAAGCTAAGCGTCAGTATAGAGACAAAGTAGAGTTGGAATTCAACGGCTCAGACACAAGAGGTATGTGGCAGGGTCTACAGTCAATCACGGATTACAAAAAGAAAACCAGCCCCGTCGCGGACCAGGATGTCTTGCTCCCAGACAGACTAAACGACTTCTTTGCTCGTTTTAAATGCCAATACAGTGCCACTGACACGGCCCGCTACCAAAACCTGCTGGCTCTCCTTCACTGCAGACGACGTGAGTAAAACATTTAAATGGATGATAGCGGGGTTGAGAGCATCCTGTCGGGCTGTATCACCGCCTGGTACGGCAACTGCTCCGCCCACAACCGTAAGGCTCTCTAGAGGGTAGTGAGGTCTGCACAACGCATCACCGGGGGCAAACTACCTGCCCTCCAGGACACCTACAGCACCCGATGTCACAGGAAGGCCAAAAAGATCATCAAGGACAACAACCACCCGAGCCACTGCCTGTTCACCCCGCTATCATCCAGAAGGCGAGGTCAGTAGAGGTGCATCAAAGCAGGGACCGAGAGACTGAAAAACAGCTTCTATCTCAAGGCCATCAGACTGTTAAACAGCAATCACTAACATTGAGTGGCTTCTGCCAACATACTGACTCATCTCTAGCCACTTTAATAATTAATAATTGGATGTAATAAATGTATCACTAGTCACTTAAACAATGCCACTTTATATAATGTTTACATACCCTGCATTACTCATCTCATATATATATATATACTGTATTCTATACCATCTACTGCATCTTGCCTATGCCGTTCGGCCATCACTCATCCATATATTTTTATGTACATATTCTCATTCATTCCTTTACATTTGTGTGTATTTGTGTGTATAAGGTAGTTGTTGTGAATTTGTTAGATTACTTGTTACTGCACGGTCGGAACTAGAAGCACAAGCATTTCGCTACTCTTGCATTAACATCTGCTAACCATGTGTATGTGACAAATAACATTTGATTTGATTTGACAGATAGGCTGATGATAATTCAAGGTCCTGGTGATTGGAGTGTAAACTCTCAGCTCAGTAAAAAGCCCAGGGTGAGTTACACTAATAGGGACATGGCAGATAGAGTTACTGCCTCTCCTCCCCTCCCCTCCTCTACTCCTCCCCTCTCCTACTCTGCCCCCTCCTCTCCTCCCCTCCCCTATCCTACTCTGCCCCCCTCCTCTCCTCTCCTCCCCTCTCCTACTCTGCCCCCCTCCTCTCCTCCCCTCCCCTATCCTACTCTGCTCCTCTCCTCTCCTCTCCTCTCCTCTCCTCTCCTCTCCTCTCCTCTCCTCTCCTCTCCTCTCCTCTCCTCTCCTCTTCTACTCTCCTCTCCTCTCCTCTCCTCTCCTCTCCTCTCCTCTCCTCTCCTCTCCTCTCCTCTCCTCTTCTACTCTGCCCCCTCTCCTCTTCTACTCTGCCCCCCTCCTCCCCTCCACTCATCTGCCCCTCTCCTCCCCTCTCCTCCACTCCCCTCTCCTCCTCTGCCCCCCTCCCATACCCACGATGCTCAGGTCCTCCCCTACCCATACCCACGACATTCAGGTCCTCCCCTCCCCATACCCACAATGCTCAGGTCCTCCCCTCCCCATACCCACAATGCTCAGGTCCTCCCCTCCCCATACCCACAATGCTCAGGTCCTCCCCTCCCCATACCCACGACGTTCAGGTCCTCCCCTACCCATACCCACGATGCTCAGGTCCTCCCCTACCCATACCCAAGATGCTCAGGTCCTCCCCTCCCCATACCCATGATGCTCAGGTGCTCCCCTCCCCTGAACGCTGTGGTTATGGTCACATCACACAGATGTAGACCAGAAAACACAGCAACAGTCCTAATGAGAACATGTCTATTCTGGGCTCTGTTTTTAACAGTGTAACACTGAGGTGATGCTCAGACTTGAGACTGTTTCTGTACTTGTTTTTTAAAGTATGTCAGAGTTGAGAACCCTGACTGACAGATACAGTGGGGAGAACAAGTATGTGAGAGACAGAATCTAAAACAAAAATCCAGAAAATCATATTGTATGATTTTTAAGTAATTAAATGCAAATTAATTACTTAAAAATCATACAATGTGATTTTCTGGATTTTTGTTTTAGATTCCGTCTCTCACAGTTGAAGTGTACCTATGATAAAAATTACAGACCTCTACATGCTTTGTAAGTAGGAAAAACCTGCAAAATCGGCAGTGTATCAAATACATCTCCTGCTTTCTCAGTCAGGCAGGAGACTGGTGTAGATGAACAACCCAGAACAGTGTGAGTGGGTTTACCTCAAAAAGCATCTCACTTCAATCAGTTTATTCCAGTTCAGAAAAACAATTATTATTGTATTTTAATAGCAACAGTTCCAACCTAGACTAGTTTTCAACAATCATTTCTACAGTAAGATGTACAGTAGGCCTGATCATTTCTACAGTAAGATGTACAGTAGGCCTGATCATTTATACAGTAAGATGTACAGTAGGCCTGATCATTTATACAGTAAGATGTACAGTAGGCCTGATCATTTATACAGTAAGATGTACAGTAGGCCTGATCATTGTTCATCTTCATCTGTACTGTTACTTAGAGTTGCATCAGTAGCTAGCTGGCTTTGGCTAATGTTAGCTATTAGCTGTCTACAAAGCCAGGGGAATGTTAGCTATTAGCTGTCTACAAAGCCAGGGGAATGTTAGCTATTAGCTGTCTACAAAGCCAGGGGAATGTTAGCTATTAGCTGTGTACAAAGCCAGGGGAATGTTAGAAAGAGAAACTCACATCTACTACTATGAGAGTTAGTTAGTACTCCCTTATTACTGCTCATAATCACCTGTTATAAAATGACAACAATGCCTTGCTAGTTGACTTACTGGTCCACTGTCGAAGCACTGTTTCCTGAAGTACTGTTTCCTGAAGGGCTGTTTCCTGAAGGACTGTTTCCTGAAGCACTACAACCTTCAGGTCCTACCCATGCCCTACGGCACTCAGGTCCTAACCCTACCCATGCCCTACGGCACTCAGGTCCTAACCCTACCCATGCCCTACGACACTCAGGTCCTACCCATGCCCTACGACACTCAGGTCCTACCCATGCCATACAACGTTCAGGTCCTAACCCTACCCATGCCCTAGGACGTTAAGGATCTACCCATGCCATACAACGTTCAGGTCCTAACCCTACCCATGTCCTACAACGTTCAGGACCTACCCATGCACTACGACATTCAGGTCCTACCCATGCCCTACAACGTTCAGGACCTACCCATGCCATACAACGTTCAGGTCCTAACCCTACCCATGCCCTAGGACGTTAAGGATCTACCCATGCCATACAACGTTCAGGTCCTAACCCTACCCATGTCCTACAACGTTCAGGACCTACCCATGCACTACGACATTCAGGTCCTACCCATGTCCTACAACGTTCAGGACCTACCCATGCACTACGACATTCAGGTCCTACCCATGCCCTACAACGTTCAGGTCCTACCCATGCCCTACAACGTTCAGGTCCTACCCATGCCCTAAGATGTTCAGGTCCTACCCATGTAGCATTTAGTTTTTTTTTGTTACAGTAAGGTGTGAGAACAATTAACCTTGTTCTCAACTGGACCAGAGAAACTGTCACTCTGGAAGCCCAGAACTACAGACAGAATGGTAGGGAAATAGCCTGTTTCCACTAGGAGCTCATTGGAGCAGTTCATTTACCTTGATTGTGGGTTTCCTGGTGGAGAATCCTCTGTACCATCCTGAAAGAGAGAAAGAACCAAGTCAATGTTTAGAAGAGACCTGAGAACACCTTTTATCTCATCCTTTACCCCACCCTCTGAAAACCCTTATTTCAACATTATCAGTATCATATTAACATTGTGGATAATGGGTCAGGTAGGACTGGTGTTATCTTAACGTTGTGGATAATGTGTCAGGTAGGACTGGTGTTATCTTAACATTGTGGATAATGGGTCAGGTAGGACTGGTGTTATCTTAACATTGTGGATAATGGGTCAGGTAGGACTGGTGTTATCTTAACATTGTGGATAATGGGTCAGGTAGGACTGGTGTTATCTTAACATTGTGGATAATGGGTCAGGTAGGACTGGTGTTATCTTAACATTGTGGATAATGGGTCAGGTAGGACTGGTGTTATCTTAACATTGTGGATAATGGGTCAGGTAGGACTGGTGTTATCTTAACATTGTGGATAATGGGTCAGGTAGGACTGGTGTTATCTTAACATTGTGGATAATGGGTCAGGTAGGACTGGTGTTATCTTAACATTGTGGATAATGGGTCAGGTAGGACTGGTGTTATCTTAACATTGTGGATAATGGGTCAGGTAGGACTGGTGTTATCTTAACATTGTGGATAATGGGTCAGGTAGGACTGGTGTTATCTTAACATTGTGGATAATGTGTCAGGTAGGACTGGTGTTATCTTAACATTGTGGATAATGGGTCAGGTAGGACTGGTGTTATCTTAACATTGTGGATAATGGGTCAGGTAGGACTGGTGTTATCTTAACATTGTGGATAATGGGTCAGGTAGGACTGGTGTTATCTTAACATTGTGGATAATGGGTCAGGTAGGACTGGTGTTATCTTAACATTGTGGATAATGGGTCAGGTAGGACTGGTGTTATCTTAACATTGTGGATAATGGGTCAGGTAGGACTGGTGTTATCTTAACATTGTGGATAATGGGTCAGGTAGGACTGGTGTTATCTTAACATTGTGGATAATGGGTCAGGTAGGACTGGTGTTATCTTAACATTGTGGATAATGGGTCAGGTAGGACTGGTGTTATCTTAACATTGTGGATAATGTGTCAGGTAGGACTGGTGTTATCTTAACATTGTGGATAATGGGTCAGGTAGGACTGGTGTTATCTTAACATTGTGGATAATGGGTCAGGTAGGACTGGTGTTATCTTAACATTGTGGATAATGGGTCAGGTAGGACTGGTGTTATCTTAACATTGTGGATAATGTGTCAGGTAGGACTGGTGTTATCTTAACATTGTGGATAATGTGTCAGGTAGGACTGGTGTTATCTTAACATTGTGGATAATGTGTCAGGTAGGACTGGTGTTATCTTAACATTGTGGATAATGGGTCAGGTAGGACTGGTGTTATCTTAACATTGTGGATAATGGGTCAGGTAGGACTGGTGTTATCTTAACATTGTGGATAATGGGTCAGGTAGGACTGGTGCTCCATTACAAAGAGAGAATGCCTCTGATAAAATCCCCTAACGGCGATGAAACTCTAATCAGCATCAAACTGCTCGGTAGAATCTGAGACATTAGGACAGCAGTCTCGGCTTGATGGGAGCATCTGGTGGATGTCTGTTATAACTCAGCCACTGTGGTACTATACCAAGGTCTAATGGATGTGTGTTATAACTCAGCCACGGTGGTACTATACCAAGGTCTAATGGATGTGTGTTATAACTCAGCCACTGTGGTACTATACCAAGGTCTAATGGATGTCTGTTATAACTCAGCCACTGTGGTACTATACCAAGGTCTAATGGATGTGTGTTATAACTCAGCCACTGTGGTACTATACCAAGGTCTAATGGATGTGTGTTATAACTCAGCCACTGTGGTACTATACCAAGGTCTAATGGATGTGTGTTATAACTCAGCCACGGTGGTACTATACCAAGGTCTAATGGATGTGTGTTATAACTCAGCCACTGTGGTCCTATACCAAGGTATAATGGATGTGTGTTTTAACTCAGCCACTGTGGTACTATACCAAGGTCTAATGGATGTGTGTTTTAACTCAGCCACTGTGGTACTATACCAAGGTCTAATGGAGGTGTGTTATAACTCAGCCACTGTGGTACTATACCAAGGTCTAATGGATGTGTGTTATAACTCAGCCACTGTGGTACTATACCAAGGTCTAATGGATGTCTGTTATAACTCAGCCACTGTGGTACTATACCAAGGTCTAATGGATGTGTGTTATAACTCAGCCACGGTGGTACTATACCAAGGTCTAATGGATGTGTGTTATAACTCAGCCACTGTGGTCCTATACCAAGGTATAATGGATGTGTGTTTTAACTCAGCCACTGTGGTACTATACCAAGGTCTAATGGATGTGTGTTTTAACTCAGCCACTGTGGTACTATACCAAGGTCTAATGGATGTGTGTTATAACTCAGCCATGGTGGTACTATACCAAGGTCTAATGGATGTGTGTTATAACTCAGCCATGGTGGTACTATACCAAGGTCTAATGGATGTGTGTTATAACTCAGCCACTGTGGTACTATACCAAGGTCTAATGGATGTGTGTTATAACTCAGCCACTGTGGTACTATACCAAGGTCTAATGGATGTGTGTTATAACTCAGCCACTGTGGTACTATACCAAGGTCTAATGGATGTGTGTTATAACTCAGCCACTGTGGTACTATACCAAGGTCTAATGGATGTGTGTTATAACTCAGCCACTGTGGTACTATACCAAGGTCTAATGGATGTGTGTTATAACTCAGCCACTGGGGTACTATACCAAGGTCTAATGGAGGTGTGTTATAACTCAGACACTGTGGTACTATACCAAGGTCTAATGGATGTGTGTTATAACTCAGCCACTGTGGTACTATACCAAGGTCTAATGGATGTGTGTTATAACTCAGCCACTGTGGTAATATACCAAGGTCTAATGGATGTGTGTTATAACATATTTTAGTTGAGGGAGAGTACTTTTATTTAGTTTTTTATGATGTCATAATTTCCTCAATCAAAGTTTATACCAACAGATGTAGCCAATTTAATAGCCTATCATTAAAGAATATACATATAGAGCATCCTCCAATTGCAATAATCTACCTATGCCCACATATATTGTTTTAAGAAAAACATTTTATTTTTAATACGCTCCAGCAACACAATGCTTCTCTTAACCCGGCAGGCAGCCGCACCAATGTGTCGGAGGAAACACAGTACACCTGGCGACTGCGTCAGCATGCAATGAGCCCCGGCCCGCCACAGGAGTCGCTAGAGCACGACGGGACAAGGACAATCCGACTGGCCAAACCCTCCCCTAACCGGACGACGCTGGACCAATTGTGTGCTGCCTCATGGGTCTTCCGGTCACGACCGGCTGTGACACAGCCTGGAATCGAACCAGGATCTGTAGTGACGCAGCTAGCGCTGCGATGCAGTGCCTTAGACCGCTGTATATACGATATCATTAACACAATAACATGCAGATTTCATAAAGCCTTATTCTGAGGGCCTAGTTGTACCCTGATACAGGCACCTGAAAGTCAAACACATCACTATGAACCAAAACCACACCCATCATTACCATATTTCCCAGCATGCTCTAGCAGGTTTATTTTTAGAATTGTTCATTTCAATATCTGTTTGCATGTAAATTGATTGATTCATTCATCTTATGCTACACAAAGATAAATAACATACATTTTTTATCAAATCAGCTAGTTACAAAAAATGTGGTTCCAGTTGAAAGGCCTAAGGTCAGGGGTTGGCAACAGGCTGACCTTAGGTCAGGGGTCAGTGACAGATCGGAGAGCTTTTTCTTGGCCCCCCAAAGTTTCTGTTAAAAAATCAGAATGATCCGGATTCCGGATTCTGTAATCCTCTTCTTTTTTTTTGCCAGGTTTAGATTGATCTGGCTGTTTTCGATATGGTTTTTCAGGAAATAATCGGATAGGATCATTCTCATCCAGATACCACAATATCAAGATGACAGATTCAGGATTTTAAGTACTTTGAACAGGCCTTGCCATCTACTGGGCAGGTTGTGGTACTACTAATACACTGTCATTGGGAAACAGAGATGAGTAAAGGGGGGTACCTAGTCAGTTGTACAACTGAATGCCTTCAACTGAAATGTGTCTTCTGCATTTAACTCAACCCCTCTGAATCAGAGAGGGGTGGAGGGCTGCCTAAACAACATCCATGTCTTCAGCTCCCGGGGAACATTGAAGGTACCTTGTTTAAAAAAAAATAGAGCTTGTATATCACTTATAAGTAAGTAGATGCATGTATTTGACACTTCTCAATATAACAACTGATCACATATTTATTCTACAGTCCATTTAACATAATCAACTTTTGGTTTTCAGATGTAAAAACTTTTCTTAAACCTCCTCACCTTAGTTACATTTCTATTTTTTGGTTGTAGTGCAATTCACCTCTTTAAATCCACCCTGAATCCACCCTGAATCCACCCGTCCAGTGGGATCAAGATAATCCTGTTGTTTGGCATCAAAATTATCCTAATCACTATCTTTGAGTTTTCAAAAATGCAAAAACCAAATACAATCCTGATTAAATGGTCAGATTGGATTACCAAATCCTTATCCCTATCCGGACGATCAGAATCAACTTTTTTAGTTTTGAAAACCCCAATTATAACATTTAGTCCTATCAGATTGCCGAAATCCAGTCAGATAACTTTTGAAAAACTGGGCCAAGGAATTCAGGTACAAAAGTATTTTTGTTTTAAATGTAAAAAAGGAAATCTGTTGCCAAGTTTTCCCACAAATAAAAAAAAGTATGAAATTATTGTTATTTTCAAATGCAATCTCTTTTGGGCTTAGTTGTGGTCAATTTTCAATGTACAAATTATTATATTTATGTTCCGGCCCCCTGACCATCCTCTCCTACGAAAAACAGCCTACAGCTGAATCTAGTTGCCTCCCCCTGCTTTAGGGGGTACAAATTCTGAATGCAGGTTGCGGGTTATTAACAATGTAAACTGTTGCATATCTCAACTCTGGCTGGATTCCAATACGAATAACACATCACTTTATAAGCCAGCATAATGCAGGTAGTTTGCCCCCGGTGATGCGTTGTGCAGACCTCACTACCCTCTGGAGAGCCTTACGGTTGTGGGCAGAGCAGTTGCCGTACCAGGCGGTGATACAGCCCGACAGGATGCTCTCAATTGTGCATCTGTAGAAGTTTGTGAGGGTTGTTGGTGACAAGCCACATTTTTTCAGCCTCCTGAGGTTGAAGAGGCGCTGCTGTGCCTTCTTCACCACGCTGTCTGTGTGGGTGGACCATTTCAGTTTGTCTGTGATGTGTACGCCGAGGAACTTAAAACGTTCCACCTTCTCCACTACTGTCCCGTCGATGTGGATAGGGGGGTGCTCCCTCTGCTGTTTCCTGAAGTCCACGATCATAGTTGTTTTGTTGACGTTGAGTGAGCGGTTGTTTTCCTGACACCACACTCCGAGGGCCCTCACCTCCTCCCTGTAGGCTGTCTCATCATTGTTGGTAATCAAGCCTACCACTGTTGTGTCGTCTGCAAACTTGATGAATGAGTTGGAGGCGTGCATGGCCACGCAGTCGTGGGTGAACAGAGAGTACAGGAGAGGGCTGAGAACGCACCTTGTGGGGCCCCAGTGTTGAGGGTCAGTGGGGTAGAGATGTTGTTTCCTACCCTCACCACTGGGGGCATCCCATCAGAAAGTCCAGGACCCAGTTGCACAGGGCGGGGTTCAGAACCAGGGCCTCCAGCTTGATAATGAGTTTGGAGGGTACTATGGTGTTGAATGCTGAACTGTAGTCAATGAACAGCATTCTTACATAGGTATTCCTCTTGTCCAGATGGGTTAGGGCAGTGTGCAGTGTGATGGCAATTGCATCGTCTGTGGACCTACTGGGGCGGTAAGCAAACTGAAGTGGATCTAGGGTGACAGGTAGGGTGGAGGTGATATGATCCTTGACTAGTCTCTCAAAGCACTTCATCAAATCAAATGTATTTATATAGCCCTTCGTACATCAGCTGATATCTCAAAGTGCTTGTACAGAAACCCAGCCTAAAACCCCAAACAGCAAGCAATGCAGGTGTAGAAGCACGGTGGCTAGGAAAAACTCCCTAGAAAGGCCAAAACCTAGGAAGAAACCTAGAGAGGAACCAGGCTATGAGGGGTGGCCAGTCCTCTTCTGGCTGTGCCGGGTGGAGATTATAACAGAACGTGGCCAAGATGTTCAAATGTTCATAAATGACCAGCATGGTCTAATAATAATAATCACAGTAGTTTCGAGGGTGCAGCAAGTCAGCACCTCAGGAGTAAATGTCAGTTGGCTTTTCATAGCCGATCATTAAGAGTATCTCTTGATGACAGAGGTGAGTGCTACAGGGTGATAGTCATTTAGTTCGGTTCCCTTAGCTTTCTTGGGAACAAGAACAATGCTGGCCATCTTGAGGCATGTGGGGACAACGGACTGGGATAGGGACTGATTGAATATGTCCGTAATCACACCAGCCAGCTGGTCTGCGCATGCTCTGAGGACGTGGCTGGGGATGCCGTCTGGGCCGGCAGCCTTGCGAGGGTCAACACGTTTAAATGTTTTACTCACGTTGGACACAGAGAAGGGGAGCCCACAGTCTTTGGTAGCGGGCCGTGTCGGTGGTATTGTATTGTCCTCAAAGCGCTCTTTTGTCGTCTTGCTTCTAAACAAGATTCTCTGGTCTGATGAAACCAAGATTGAACTCTAGCCTGAATGCCAACCGTCACGTCTGGAGGAAACCTGGCACCATCTCTATGGTGAAGCATGGTGGTGGCAGCATCATGCTGTGGGGATGTTTTTCAGCAGCAGGGACTGGGAGACTAGTCAGGATTGAGGGAAAGATGAACAGAGCAAAGTACAGAGTGATCCTTGATGAAAACCTGCTCCAGAGCGCTCAGGACCTCAGACTGGGGTGAAGGTTCACCTTCCAACAGGACAACGACCCCAAGCACACAGCCAAGACAACTCAGGAGTGGCTTCAGGACAAGTCTCTGAATGTCATTGAGTGGCCCAGCCAGAGCCCGGACTTGAACCCGATCGAACATCTCTGGAGAGACCTGAAAATAGCTGTGCAGCGACGCTCCCCATCCAACCTGACAGAGCTTGAGAGGATCTACAGAGAAGAATGGGAGAAACTCCCCAAATTCAGGTGTGCCAAGCTTGTAGCGTCATACCCAAGAAGACTCAGGGCTGTAATCGCTGCCAAAGGTGCTTCAATAAAGCACTGAGTAAAGGGTCTGAATACTTACGTAAATGTCATATTTCACTTTTTTTATTTTTAAGAAATTTGCTAAAATTTCAACAACAAAAACATTTGATTTGTCATTATGGGGTATTGTGTGTACTGTAGATTGATGAAGAAAACAACTTTTTAATACATTTTAGGCTGTAATGTAACAAAATGTGGAAAGTCAAGGGGTCTGAAAATTTCCCGAATGCACTGTACCACTAGTGGTAAGCGCTATTACCACCAAGTAGACTTGTGTTTTGGGGACAGGGATGGCAGAACGGCGGAAGTCCCGAGCTCTGGTTCTGAGTGTCCAATCTCACTCACTCACTCACTCACTCACTCACTCACTCACTCACTCACTCACTCACTCACTCACTCACTCACTCACTCACTCACTCACTCACTCACTCACTCACTCACTCACTCACTCACTCACTCACTCACTCACTCACTCACTCACACACACACACACACACACACACACACACACACACACACACACACACACACACAGGTAATAGAGACCTCTGCTTCTCTCATTCTGTTACTGTAGAAAGAAACTAAGGTACCGTAAACCAACCTAGCAGGAAGTAGATATGTACGGATGTTATTGTGTATTGTTAGAGTGTAACGGCGGTATTATAACACACCTTGACATTTCTCCAGTATTTGGACTGTCTCTCCTATCTCCAGAGCCAGGCCATGGGTCACCGTCCCTCGGAATGTACAGATCACTGTAGGAAAGAAAGACAGAATGAGTTCTCAGTAAGAAATACACGTAGAAAAAAAGACATCTGAAATGGTTCTTCAGCTGTAGCCATAGGAGAACCATTTTTTGGTTCCAGGTAGAACCCTTTCCACAGACGGTTCTACATGGAACCCAAAAGGGTTCTTCAAAGGGTTCTTCTTCTATGGTGACAGCCCAGGGAACCCTTTTGGTTCGAGATAGCACCTTTTGTTTTTCTAAAAGTGTAGCAACAAAGGAAGAGTTACAAACTATATTTTAATTCTGCACTAGTTTAGTTGCCCAACAGAAAAACGCTTGACCCCTGTCTTCACAGCAAGTGTAGAGGTTTGGTAGGTCTGTGTGATAGGGCATGTGAGTGTGACACTGACAGTCTGCTATCCTGTCATACAGTACCCCTAGGGCAAAACAACACTTTACTGTCACAGTCACAAAAAGGTTGTCACATTGTCTCTCTCTCTCTCCCCTCTCTCCACCCCATCTCTCTCTCTCTCTCTCTTTCTCTCCCCCCCCTCTCTCTCTCCACCCCCCCCCCCCCTCTCTCTCTCTCTCTAGCACATAGTACAGCAACTGAATATGCAAAAACACAGAACACATAATAACACATTTATGTATCTATGTCTCTCCCTCTACTCTCTCCCTCTACTTCTATCTCTGCTCTCTCTTTCTCCATCTCTACTCTCTCACTCTCCTCTCCCTCTACTCCCTCTCTATTTCTATATTCTATCTCTGCTCTCTCTCTTTCTCCTCTCCCTCTACTCTCTCTCTATTTCTATATTCTATCTCTGCTCTCTCTTTCTCCGTCTCTACTCTCTCTATCATATCGAAGTAAACTCGGAGTCCTGCGATGACATGGTGTGTGGTCCTCCCACTGCGACTCATCAGGAAACCGTGCAGTTTATTAGACTACAGAGGAAATGAGTGATGAACTTCACAGGGTGGTGAAAGTGGAAACGGTTTAAAGAAAAGAGAAGGATGATCTTGATGCTCCTTTCCAATAAATATCCAGGGTTTTATTCTGGTGATAATCCATCATTGGCTGCCGTTTGACAAATAAAAATAATCTTGCTATTTGTTTCCATAATAATAATCTCAACATATAGGCTAGACGTGCGTTCTAGCCAAGAGCATGCAGCTAGCGCTGTTGGCTAGGGCGCACGTGCCAATACCAGACTATATAATACAACAAAACAAATTAGTGAGAAAAAAAACACCAGTAAAGTTGAAAATGCGATGGAAACCCATTTAACCGTAAAAGTTATTTTTATGTGCACCACGTCATCACGCACAGCCTTTTATCAACAACAAGGCAATTTGACGGAAACATCTCTGGTGGGAAAATGCGCATATTGTTTGTTTTTACACTGATTTTAGAATATTCCCATGAAAATCTGTCGTCAATTGGATGGTAACCTAGCGACAGTAACACATTTATAACATGTTAATAAAGGAAGAGACGAGGCTCTCTCTCTCTCGCTCTCTCTAGATTAGATAGTACTTCAATGGCTGCCTGTCTGTCTTTTCATAAAGCTTCAAGGTAAGCCCAGGACTGTAAAGTGGGCCAGTCGTCTCCTCTAATGATGCTTCTAGTATATTACAGGATTAGTAGACTGACACAGACATAGTAGCACACAGCAGGAAGGGATGGAATCCATTAGAATATAGAACAGCTGCCGAGCTAATTAAGCTGTTAATGTCATGTGAATATATTTGTGTAACTGTAATGTGTTTATATTATATTATGTTTTGTTATGTTTTATTTATTTATTTAGTAAAAATGTTCAAGATTTAGTTTCTGTTTTTATGGATACCAGGACTCCCTGGGAAAACAGTGATGATCTAATATAAAAGATAGCTACAGTGTCTTCAGAAAGTATTCACACCCCTTTACTTTTTCCACATTTTGTTGTTACAGCCTGAATTTAAAATTGATTAAATGTAGATGATTTGTCACTGGCCTACACACAATACCCCAATAATGTAAAAGTGGAAATATGTTTTTCAAAATTTTTACAAATTAATTACAAATGAAAAGCTGAAATGTCTTGAGTCAATAAGTATTCAAACCCTTTGTTATGGCAAGCCTCAATATGTTCAGGAGTAAAAATGTGCTTAACAAGTTGCATGGACTCTGTGTGTACAATAATAGTGTTTAACATGCTTTCTTTGACATGCCTCTCTGTACCATTTACATTTAAGTCATTTAGCAGACGCTCTTATCCAGAGCGACTTACAAATTGGAAAGTTCATACATATTCATCCTGGTCCCCCCGTGGGAATTGAACCCTGGTCCCCCCGTGGGAAATGAACCCACAACCCTGGCGTTGCAAGCGCCATGCTCTACCAACTGAGCCACACGGGACCACACACATACAATGATCTGTAAGGACCCTCAGTCAAGCAGTGAATTTCTAACACAGATTCAACCACAAAGACCAGGGAGGTTTTCCAATGTCTCGCAAAGATGGGCACCTAGTTGACTATCCTTTTGTGCATGGTGAAGTTATTAATTACTATTTCGATGATGTATCAATACACCCAGTCACTACAAAGATACAGGCGTCCTTCCTAACTCAGCTGCCGGAGAGGAAGGAAACAGCTCAGGGATTTCACCATGAGACCAATGGTGACTTTAAAACAGTTACAGAGTTTAATGGCTGTGATAGGAGAAAACTGAGGATGGATCAACAACATTGTAGTTACTCCATAATACCTACCTAAATGACAGAGTGAAAAGAAGGAAGCCTGTAGAGAATACAGTATAAATATTACAAAACATGCATCCTGTTTGCAATAAGGCACTAAAGTAATACTGCAAAAAATTTGGCAAACCAATTAACGTTTTGTCCTGAATACAAAGTGTTATGTTTGGGGCAAATCCAATACATCACATTACTGAGTACCACTCTCCATATTTTAAAGCATAGAGGTGGCTGAGTCATGTTATGGGTATGCTTGTAATCGTTAAGGACTGTTTTTCAGAATAGAGCTCTATTCTGAGTTTTTCAGAACGGAGCTAAGCACAGGCAAAATCCTAGTGGAAAACCTAGTTTAGTCTGCTTTCCACCAGACACTGGGAGATGAATTCACCTATCAACAGGACAATAACCTAAAACACAAGGCCAAATATACACTGGAGTTGCTTACCAAGAAGACAGTGAATGTTCCTGAGTGGCTGAGTTACAGTTTTAACTTAAATCTACTTGGAAATCTATGGCAAGACCTGAAAATGATTGTCGAGCAATTATCAACAACCAATTACACAGACTATGAAGATTTTTTTAACCCAGAGAGACTGACCCAGAGAGACTGACCCAGAGACACTGACCCAGAGAGACTCACAGCTGTAATCCCTCTGAGAGACTGACCCAGAGAGACTGACCCAGAGAGACTGACCCAGAGATACTGACCCAGAGACACTGACCCAGAGAGACTGACCCAGAGACACTAACCCAGAGAGAATCACAGCTGTAATCCCTCTTAGACACTGACCCAGAGAGACTGACCCAGAGACACTGACCCAGAGAGACTCACAGCTGTAATCCCTCTTAGACACTGACCCAGAGAGACTCACATCTGTAATCCCTCTTAGACACTGACCCAGAGAGACTCACAGCCGTAATCCCTCTTAGACACTGACCCAGAGACACTCACAGCTGTAATACCTCTTAGACACTGACCCAGAGAGATTGACCCACAGGACGGTTGAGCTAACGTAGGCTAATGTGATTAGCATGAGGTTGTAAGTAACAAGAACATTTCCCAGGACATAGACATATCTGATATTGGCAGAAAGCTTAAATTCTTGTTATTCTAACTGCACTGTCCAATTTACAGTAGATATTACAGTGAAAGAATACCATGCTATTGTTTGAGGAAAGTGCACAATTTTGAACATGAAAAGTTATTAATAAACAAATTAGGCACATTTGGGCAGTCTTGATACAACATTTTGAACATAAATGCAATGGTTCATTGGATCAGTCTAAAACTTTGCACATACACTGCTGCCATCTAGTGACCAAAATCTAAATTGCACCTGGGCTGGAATAATACACTATGGCCTTTCTCTTGCATTTCAAAGATGATGGTACAAAAAAACACAAAAGAACGGTTGTTTTGTTCTTTGTATTATCTTTTACCAGATCTACTGTGTTTTATTCTCCTACATTCCTTTCACATTTCCACAAACTTCAAAGTGATTCCTTTCAAATGGTACCAAGAATATGCATATCCTTGCTTCAGGGCCTGAGTTACAGGAAGTTAGAATTGGGTATGTCATTTTAGGTGAAAATTTAAAAAAAAGGGGCAGATCCTTATTAGTAAATAAAACATTTGATAAAACATTTGAGAGAGTCATGTCAGGTGCATGTGCTCGTGTTGTTGTTGCCAGTGTCGTGTTTTGCAGAGTAATCACAGGGAACCATTGAACCAGTGTTCTGTTCCAGTGTTCTATAACAGTGTTCTGTTCCAGTGTTCTATAACAGTGTTCTGTTCCAGTGTTCTATAACTGTGTTCTGTTCCAGTGTTCGATAACAGTGTTCTATAACAGTGTTCTATAACAGTGTTCTGTTCCAGTGTTCTGTTCCAGTATTCTATAACAGTGTCCTGTTCCAGTGTTCTATAACAGTGTTATGTTCCAGTGTTCTGTTCCAGTGTTCTATAACAGTGTTCTGTTCCAGTGTTCTATAACAGTGTCCTGTTCCAGTGTTCTATAACAGTGTTCTGTTCCAGTGTTCTATAACAGTGTTCTGTTCCAGTGTTCTATAACAGTATTATGTTCCAGTGTTCTGTTCCAGTGTTCTATAACAGTGTCCTGTTCCAGTGTTCTGTTCCAGTGTTCTATAACAGTGCTCTATAACAGTGTCCTGTTCCAGTGTTCTATAACAGTGTTCTGTTCCAGTGTTCTATAACAGTGTCCTGTTCCAGTGTTCTATAACAGTGTTATGTTCCAGTGTTCTATAACAGTGTTATGTTCCAGTGTTCTATAACAGTGTTATGTTCCAGTGTTCTATAACAGTGTTCTGTTCCAGTGTTCTATAACAGTGTCCTGTTCCAGTGTTCTATAACAGTGTTATGTTCCAGTGTTCTATAACAGTGTCCTGTTCCAGTGTTCTATAACAGTGTTCTGTTCCAGTGTTCTATAACAGTGTCCTGTTCCAGTGTTCTATAACAGTGTTCTGTTCCAGTGTTCTATAACAGTGTCCTGTTCCAGTGTTCTGTTCCAGTGTTCTATACCAGTGTTCTATAACAGTGTCCTGTTCCAGTGTTCTATAACAGTGTCCTGTTCCAGTGTTCTATAACAGTGTTCTGTTCCAGTGTTCTATAACAGTGTCCTGTTCCAGTGTTCTGTTCCAGTGTTCTATAACAGTGTTCTATAACAGTGTCCTGTTCCAGTGTTCTATAACAGTGTCCTGTTCCAGTGTTCTATAACAGTGTTCTGTTCCAGTGTTCTGTTCCAGTGTTCTATAACAGTGTCCTGTTCCAGTGTTCTATAACAGTGTCCTGTTCCAGTGTTCTATAACAGTGTTCTGTTCCAGTGTTCTGTTCCAGTGTTCTATAACAGTGTTCTGTTCCAGTGTTCTATAACAGTGTTATGTTCCAGTGTTCTGTTCCAGTGTTCTATAACAGTGTCCTGTTCCAGTGTTCTATAACAGTGTTATGTTCCAGTGTTCTATAACAGTGTTCTGTTCCAGTGTTCTATAACAGTGTTCTGTTCCAGTGTTCTATAACAGTGTCCTGTTCCAGTGTTCTATAACAGTGTCCTGTTCCAGTGTTCTATAACAGTGTTCTGTTCCAGTGTTCTGTTCCACTGTTCTATAACAGTGTCCTGTTCCAGTGTTCTATAACAGTGTTCTGTTCCAGTGTTCTGTTCCAGTGTTCTATAACAGTGTCCTGTTCCAGTGTTCTATAACAGTGTCCTGTTCCAGTGTTCTATAACAGTGTTATGTTCCAGTGTTCTGTTCCAGTGTTCTATAACAGTGTTCTGTTCCAGTGTTCTATAACAGTGTTATGTTCCAGTGTTCTGTTCCAGTGTTCTATAACAGTGTTCTGTTCCAATGTTCTATAACAGTGTCCTGTTCCAGTGTTCTATAACAGTGTTATGTTCCAGTGTTCTGTTCCAGTGTTCTATAACAGTGTTCTGTTCCAGTGTTCTATAACAGTGTTATATAACAGTGTTCTGTTCCAGTGTTCTATAACAGTGTTCTGTTCCAGTGTTCTATAACAGTGTTCTGTTCCAGTGTTCTATAACAGTGTCCTGTTCCAGTGTTCTATAACAGTGTCCTGTTCCAGTGTTCTATAACAGTGTTCTGTTCCAGTGTTATATAACAGTGTTATGTTCCAGTGTTCTATAACAGTGTCCTGTTCCAGTGTTCTATAACAGTGTTATGTTCCAGTGTTCTGTTCCAGTGTTCTATAACAGTGTCCTGTTCCAGTGTTCTATAACAGTGTCCTGTTCCAGTGTTCTATAACAGTGTCCTGTTCCAGTGTTCTATAACAGTGTTCTGTTCCAGTGTTCTATAACAGTGTTCTGTTCCAGTGTTCTATAACAGTGTCCTGTTCCAGTGTTCTATAACAGTGTCCTGTTCCAGTGTTCTATAACAGTGTCCTGTTCCAGTGTTCTATAACAGTGTTCTGTTCCAGTGTTCTATAACAGTGTTCTGTTCCAGTGTTCTATAACAGTGTTATGTTCCAGTGTTCTATAACAGTGTTCTGTTCCAGTGTTCTATAACAGTGTTCTGTTCCAGTGTTCTATAACAGTGTTCTGTTCCAGTGTTCTATAACAGTGTTCTGTTCCAGTGTTCTATAACAGTGTTCTGTTCCAGTGTTCTATAACAGTGTCCTGTTCCAGTGTTCTATAACAGTGTCCTGTTCCAGTGTTCTATAACAGTGTTCTGTTCCAGTGTTCTGTTCCAGTGTTCTATAACAGTGTTATGTTCCAGTGTTCTGTTCCAGCGTTCTATAACAGTGTTCTGTTCCAGTGTACTGTTCCAACCCTGCTGTTCTTTCTGTACTGGAGGCAGAATGTTTGTGGTGTTACTAAGCAACGGGCCGTCAGTGGCAGAATAGAGAATAGCTAGTCTTGGCTCCTGTTACTGAGACTGTGTATTCCAGTCAGGACATCAACACCAACAGATAGGTCTGTACCAATAAATCTACACAGAAAGCCTTTTAGAAGTGTGCACACACACACACACACACACACACACACACACATAATAGTCCTGAGTTGTCACTGATGGGTTCTGACTTCTGAATTTGAAAATATGAAATATACTTATTCATGTCACTGAGCTGAGAGAGGGGAATGTAGAACATTTACATTCTGTCAGATATGTTATTGTTGGACATCAGGGTTCCTATGGGGAGGAGTGAGGAGTTTGGGGCAGAGGTCAGTTTAGATGAAGTGAGGAAGAACCTATATCACTAATCTTCTGGATAGCAACAGAGGTGGATTGGCTATTCAGATGTGTAGGAGGGGCTCGGCATAGGGGAAAGGGTTAAATATCGTGTGAATATGTTATTTTCCTTATGCAGCTGCACTCCTAGTAGCCGGGGACTTTAATGCAGAGAAACTTAAATCCGTTTAACCAAATTTCTAACTGCATGTTAAATGTGTAACCAGAGGGAAAAAACTCTGGACCACCTTTACTCCACACACAGAGAAGCATACAAAGCTCTCCCACGTCCCCTATTTGGTAAATCTGACCATAATTCTATCCTCCCAATTCCTGCTTACAAGCAAAAATTAAACAGGAAGCACCAGTGACTAGATCAAAAAAAAACTGGTCAGATGAAGCAGATGCTAAGAAGCTACAGGACTGTTTTGCTAGCACAGACTGGAATATGTTCCGGGATTCCTCCGATGGCATTGAGGAGCACACCACATCAGTCATTGGCTTCATCAATAAGTGCATCGATGACGTCATCCCCACAGTGACCGTACGTACATACCACAACCAGAAGCCATGGATTATAGGCAACATCCGCACTGAGCTAAAGGGTAGAGCTGCCACTTTCAAAGAGCGGGACTCTAACCCGGAAGCTTATAAGAAATCCCTCTATGCCCTACGACAAACCATCAAACAGGCAAAGCGTCAATACAGGACTAAGATCGAATAGTACTACACCGGCTCTGACACTCGTCGGATGTGGCAGGGCTTGCAAACCATTACAGACTACAAAGGGAAGCACAGCTGGGAGCTGCCCAGTGACACAAGCCTACCAGACAAGCTAAACACTGTTATATCGCTTCGAGGCAAATAACACTGAAACATGCATGAGAGCACCAGCTGTTCCGGAAGACTGTGTGATCATGCTCTCCGCAGCCGATTGGAGTACGACCTTTAAACAGGTCAACATTCACAAGGCCGCAGGGCCAGCCGGATTACCAGGACATGTACTGCGAGCATGCGCTGACCAACTGGCAAGTGTCTTCACTGACATTTTTAACCACTCCATGTCCTGGTCTGTAATAACTACAAGTTTCAAGCAGACCACCATAGTCCCTGTGCCCAACAATGCCAAAGTAAACTGTCTAGATGACTATCGCCCCGTAGCACTCACATCTGTAGCTATGAAATGCTTTGAAAGGTTAGTCAGGGCTCACATCAACACCATCATCCCAGAAACCCTAGTCCCGCTCCAATTCGCATACCGCCCCAACAGATCCACAGATGATGCAATCTCTATTGCACTCCACACTGCCCTTTCCCACTGCTGCTACTGTACACTGCTGCTACTGTTTATTATCTGTCAATTTATTCCTAGTTATACTTGTCGTGTCTTTGGCATCATTAAACTGAAGACTGTTATTTTATCAAATCAATTCTATGTAATTATTATTATGTGATTATTCTAATCATGTAAATTTAATTAACTAGGAAGATGGGGCACCAAGGAAAATATTCAGATTACAAAGTTATAATTTTCCTAATACAACTTTTCTGATATTTTAATATCTGATCAATTAGTCTTATAATTAATGAATTAATCTTTACCTCACGTTAGTCTCATTCCAAATGTCGTAAATTGTTGGTTATATGCACGAACCCAGTCTTCACTATGAATCATCCATACATCAATTGTCTCAATCATTTGTTTATTAACTAACTAAATAATCACAGAAATGCATAAACAAACAAACAAATTAGGTATGGTGCCCTAGTGGGCTAAAACGGTATCGCGGCTTGGTAGACAAAGGGACTGAGAAGATAATTGAAATGCTAATCCTTTGCACATGAACGCTCACTCATTTGGGAATAGTTGCAATCAATATATATATATATATATTTACGCTCAGTGTGTCGTGATCTCTGTTGGAATCATCCTTCTTTCTGTTGGAAGTTCATCAGCCTGTCTTTCGTGGTTAGAATGGGTACTTCAGAGTCCCATCCAGAAATGTCCTTATTGAATAGATGTTTCGGCGGTTGTCGGCCTTCGCATTCAATGGTATAGAATTCCTAGCTGCAGGCTAGTAATTAGTTTCAAGGCTTTGCTCTTATTCTGTCGGTATCGATAGTCTCAGAGTTTCAACAACCAATATAACCTTAGCTTATACTCAGGTTTATGGGCTCTACTCAAACCTTCGCCCTCTCAGTTATCGAGGTAAGCTGGTCTAATAGGAAATTCCCAAGGTGGGGGTTATATTCGTAACAGCAGAAAAGGGCTGTCCCATGACGTCAGATCAATGTCTGTGCTCATGGGGCGGGCCTATGACTTAGTTAAACTCCAACGGGAATTGAAGTTTCCTTCATTAAACAGTTTATAATCGCATTACATCATTTCACAAATAGTTTCATCTTTACTCATTCATTTTATACAACAATTAGATGCAAGCCTCACAACTGAGACTCTTGTATAAACAGAGTTATGGTAATGTGGCTGTATTGTCTCTCATGAGTTTCACAAACATTAAACGAAATGGACCGGTCGTAGCTGGATTCTCCCCCTGACCGTGTACACATTCTCCAAAACATGGGCATTGTTCAGTTCTCAAGTTCTATGATGGAGAAGAGGTTCTTGTTCTCCTGTGAAACCTTCTCTATCTACACTCTGGCCATGAGCAGAGAGACTCCTCTAGGAATTTATGACCTGCATAACAGAGCCTGGGTGTAGGGGGAAGAGAGAGAGGTGGTAAGAGAGAGAGGGGGATGGTGCAGAGAGAGAGGGATGGTACTCGCTATCCCCAAAGAGGGCCACGTCATGACATACTGTATGTACATATTCAATCTCTCCCTATCCCAGTCTTCTGTCCTCACTTGCTTCAAGATGTCCATCATTGTTCCTGTACCCAAGAAAGTGAAGGTAACTGAACTAAATGACTATCGCCCCGTAACAGTCATTTCTGTCTTCATGAAGTGCTTTGAGAGGCAAGTCAAGGATCATATCACCTCCACCTTACCTGACACCCCAGTGCAACTGGGTCCTGGACTTACTGACAGGCCACCCACATGTGGTGAATTTACCACAAGTGGACTCCAATCAAGTTGCAGAAAGTTTTAGAAACAAGTTGTAGAAACATCTCAAGGATGATCAATGGAAACAGAATGCACCTGAGCTCATAGCAAAGGGTCTGAATACTTATGTAAATTAGGTATTTCTGTTGTCTATAAATCTGTTTTCACTCTGTCATGATGGGATATTGTGTGTAGATTGATGAGGAAAATTTTCTATTTAATCAATTTTAGAATAAGGCCGTGGCGTAACAAAATGTGGAAAAAGTCAAGGGGTCTGAATACTTTCCGAATACATTGTATAGACCTCAATTACCTTTTTACCCCTGAACATTGACTCAGTACTGGTACCCTGTGTATATAACCTAGTTATCATTGACTCAGTACTGGTACCCTGTGTATATAGCCTAGTTATCATTGACTCAGTACTGGTACCCTGTGTATATAGCCTAGTTATCGTTACTCATTGACTCAGTACTGGTACCCTGTGTATATAACCTAGTTATCATTACTCAGTACTGGTACCCTGTGTATATAGCCTAGTTATCATTGACTCAGTACTGGTACCCTGTGTATATAACCTAGTTATCATTACTCATTACGCAGTACTGGTACCCTGTGTATATAGCCTAGTTATCATTGACTCAGTACTGGTACCCTGTGTATATAGCCTAGTTATTGTTACTCATTGCCTCAGTACTGGTACCCTGTGTATATAACCTAGTTATCATTACTCATTACTCAGTACTGGTACCCTGTGTATATAGCCTAGTTATCATTACTCAGTACTGGTACCCTGTGTATATAGCCTAGTTATCATTACTCAGTACTGGTACCCTGTGTATATAGCCTAGTTATCATTACACAGTACTGGTACGCTGTGTATATAACCTAGTTATCATTGACTCAGTACTGGTACCCTGTGTATATAACCAAGTTATCATTATTCAGTACTAGTACCCTGTGTATATAACCTAGTTATCATTGACTCAGTACTGATACCCTGTGTATATAACCAAGTTATCATTACTCAGTACTGGTACCCTGTGTATATAACCTAGTTATCATTGACTCAGTACTGATACCCTGTGTATATAACCTAGTTATCATTACTCAGTACTGGTACCCTGTGTATATAACCTAGTTATCATTACTCAGTACTAGTACCCTGTGTATATAACCTAGTTATCATTGACTCAGTACTGATACCCTGTGTATATAACCAAGTTATCATTACTCAGTACTGGTACCCTGTGTATATAACCTAGTTATCATTGACTCAGTACTGGTACCCTGCGTATATAACCTAGTTATCATTACTCAGTACTGGTACCCTGTGTATATAACCTAGTTATCATTGACTCAGTACTGATACCCTGTGTATATAACCAAGTTATCATTACTCAGTACTAGTACCCTGTGTATATAGCCTAGTTATCATTACTCAGTACTGGTACCCTGTGTATATAACCTAGTTATCATTACTCAGTACTAGTACCCTGTGTATAGAGCCAAGTTATCATTACTCAGTACTAGTACCCTGTGTATAGAGCCAAGTTATAGTTACTCATTGACTCAGTACTGGTACCCCGTGTATATAACCTAGTTATCATTACTCATTACTCAGTACTGGTACCCTGTGTATATAACCTAGTTATCATTACTCAATACTGGTACCCTGTGTATAGAGCCTAGTTATCATTACTCAGTACTGGTACCATGTGTATATAGCCTAGTTATCATTACTCAGTACTGGTACCCTGTGTATATAGCCTAGTTATCATTACTCAGTACTGGTACCCTGTGTATATAGCCTAGTTATCATTACTCAGTACTGGTACCCTGTGTATATAACCTAGTTATCATTACTCATTGACTCAGTACTGATACCCTGTGTATATAACCTAGTTATCATTACTCAGTACTGGTACCCTGTGTATATAGCCTAGTTATCATTGACTCAGTACTGGTACCCTGTGTATATAACCTAGTTATCATTACTCATTACGCAGTACTGGTACCCTGTGTATATAGCCTAGTTATCATTACTCAGTACTGGTACCCTGTGTATATAGCCTAGTTATCATTACTCAGTACTGGTACCCTGTGTATATAGCCTAGTTATCATTACTCAGTACTGGTACCCTGTGTATATAGCCTAGTTATCATTACTCAGTACTGGTACCCTGTGTATATAGCCTAGTTATCATTACTCAGTACTGGTACCCTGTGTATATAGCCTAGTTAGCATTACTCAGTACTGGTACCCTGTGTATATAACCTAGTTACCATTACTCAGTACTGGTACCCTGTGTATATAACCTAGTTATCATTACTCAGTACTGGTACCCTGTGTATATAGCCTAGTTATCATTACACAGTACTGGTACGCTGTGTATATAGCCTAGTTATCATTGACTCAGTACTGGTACCCTGTGTATATAACCTAGTTATCATTACTCATTACGCAGTACTGGTACCCTGTGTATATAGCCTAGTTATCATTACTCAGTACTGGTACCCTGTGTATATAGCCTAGTTATCATTACTCAGTACTGGTACCCTGTGTATATAGCCTAGTTATCATTACTCAGTACTGGTACCCTGTGTATATAGCCTAGTTATCATTACTCAGTACTGGTACCCTGTGTATATAGCCTAGTTATCATTACTCAGTACTGGTACCCTGTGTATATAGCCTAGTTATCATTACTCAGTACTGGTACCCTGTGTATATAACCTAGTTACCATTACTCAGTACTGGTACCCTGTGTATATAACCTAGTTATCATTACTCAGTACTGGTACCCTGTGTATATAGCCTAGTTATCATTACACAGTACTGGTACGCTGTGTATATAACCTAGTTATCATTGACTCAGTACTGGTACCCTGTGTATATAACCAAGTTATCATTACTCAGTACTAGTACCCTGTGTATATAACCTAGTTATCATTGACTCAGTACTGATACCCTGTGTATATAACCAAGTTATCATTACTCAGTACTGGTACCCTGTGTATATAACCTAGTTATCATTGACTCAGTACTGATACCCTGTGTATATAACCTAGTTATCATTACTCAGTACTGGTACCCTGTGTATATAACCTAGTTATCATTACTCAGTACTGGTACCCTGTGTATATAACCTAGTTATCATTGACTCAGTACTGATACCCTGTGTATATAACCTAGTTATCATTACTCAGTACTGGTACCCTGTGTATATAACCTAGTTATCATTACTCAGTACTAGTACCCTGTGTATATAACCTAGTTATCATTGACTCAGTACTGATACCCTGTGTATATAACCTAGTTATCATTGACTCAGTACTGATACCCTGTGTATATAACCAAGTTATCATTACTCAGTACTAGTACCCTGTGTATATAGCCTAGTTATCATTACTCAGTACTGGTACCCTGTGTATATAACCAAGTTATCATTACTCAGTACTGGTACCCTGTGTATATAACCTAGTTATCATTGACTCAGTACTGGTACCCTGCGTATATAACCTAGTTATCATTACTCAGTACTGGTACCCTGTGTATATAACCTAGTTATCATTGACTCAGTACTGATACCCTGTGTATATAACCTAGTTATCATTACTCAGTACTGGTACCCTGTGTATATAACCTAGTTATCATTTACTCAGTACTGATACCCTGTGTATATAACCAAGTTATCATTACTCAGTACTAGTACCCTGTGTATATAGCCTAGTTATCATTACTCAGTACTGGTACCCTGTGTATATAACCAAGTTATCATTACTCAGTACTGGTACCCTGTGTATATAACCTAGTTATCATTGACTCAGTACTGGTACCCTGCGTATATAACCTAGTTATCATTACTCAGTACTGGTACCCTGTGTATATAACCTAGTTATCATTGACTCAGTACTGATACCCTGTGTATATAACCTAGTTATCATTACTCAGTACTGGTACCCTGTGTATATAACCTAGTTATCATTACTCAGTACTAGTACCCTGTGTATAGAGCCAAGTTATCATTACTCAGTACTAGTACCCTGTGTATAGAGCCAAGTTATAGTTACTCATTGACTCAGTACTGGTACCCCGTGTATATAGCCTAGTTATCATTACTCAGTACTGGTACCCTGTGTATATAGCCTAGTTATCATTACTTAGTACTGGTACCCTGTGTATATAACCTAGTTATCATTACTCAGTACTGGTACCCTGTGTATATAGCCTAGTTATCATTACTCAGTACTGGTACCCTGTGTATATAACCTAGTTATCATTACTCAGTACTGGTACCCTGTGTATATAGCCTAGTTATCATTACTCAGTACTGGTACCCTGTGTATATAGCCTAGTTATCATTACTCAGTACTGGTACCCTGTGTATATAGCCTAGTTATCATTACTCAGTACTGGTACCCTGTGTATATAGCCTAGTTATCATTACTCAGTACTGGTACCGTGTGTATATAGCCTAGTTATCATTACACAGTACTGGTACGCTGTGTATATAACCTAGTTATCATTGACTCAGTACTGGTACCCTGTGTATATAACCAAGTTATCATTACTCAGTACTAGTACCCTGTGTATATAACCTAGTTATCATTGACTCAGTACTGATACCCTGTGTATATAACCAAGTTATCATTACTCAGTACTGGTACCCTGTGTATATAACCTAGTTATCATTGACTCAGTACTGATACCCTGTGTATATAACCTAGTTATCATTACTCAGTACTGGTACCCTGTGTATATAACCTAGTTATCATTACTCAGTACTGGTACCCTGTGTATATAACCTAGTTATCATTGACTCAGTACTGATACCCTGTGTATATAACCTAGTTATCATTACTCAGTACTGGTACCCTGTGTATATAACCTAGTTATCATTACTCAGTACTAGTACCCTGTGTATATAACCTAGTTATCATTGACTCAGTACTGATACCCTGTGTATATAACCAAGTTATCATTACTCAGTACTGGTACCCTGTGTATATAACCTAGTTATCATTGACTCAGTACTGGTACCCTGTGTATATAACCTAGTTATCATTACTCAGTACTGGTACCCTGTGTATATAACCTAGTTATCATTACTCAGTACTAGTACCCTGTGTATATAGCCTAGTTATCATTACTCAGTACTGGTACCCTGTGTATATAACCTAGTTATCATTACTCAGTACTAGTACCCTGTGTATAGAGCCAAGTTATCATTACTCAGTACTAGTACCCTGTGTATAGAGCCAAGTTATAGTTACTCATTGACTCAGTACTGGTACCCCGTGTATATAACCTAGTTATCATTACTCATTACTCAGTACTGGTACCCTGTGTATATAACCTAGTTATCATTACTCAATACTGGTACCCTGTGTATAGAGCCTAGTTATCATTACTCAGTACTGGTACCCTGTGTATATAGCCTAGTTATCATTACTCAGTACTGGTACCCTGTGTATATAGCCTAGTTATCATTACTCAGTACTGGTACCCTGTGTATATAGCCTAGTTATCATTACTCAGTACTGGTACCCTGTGTATATAACCTAGTTATCATTGACTCAGTACTGGTACCCTGTGTATATAACCTAGTTATCATTACTCAGTACTGGTACCCTGTGTATATAACCTAGTTATCATTACTCAGTACTGGTACCCTGTGTATATAACCTAGTTATCATTACTCAGTACTAGTACCCTGTGTATATAGCCTAGTTATCATTACTCAGTACTGGTACCCTGTGTATATAGCCTAGTTATCATTACTCAGTACTGGTACCCTGTGTATATAACCTAGTTATCATTACTCATTGACTCAGTACTGATACCCTGTGTATATAACCAAGTTATCATTACTCAGTACTAGTACCCTGTGTATATAGCCTAGTTATCATTACTCAGTACTAGTACCCTGTGTATAGAGCCAAGTTATCATTACTCAGTACTAGTACCCTGTGTATAGAGCCAAGTTATCATTACTCAGTACTAGTACCCTGTGTATATAGCCTAGTTATCATTACTCAGTACTGGTACCCTGTGTATATAACCTAGTTATCATTACTCAGTACTAGTACCCTGTGTATAGAGCCAAGTTATCATTACTCAGTACTAGTACCCTGTGTATAGAGCCAAGTTATCATTACTCAGTACTAGTACCCTGTGTATAGAGCCAAGTTATAGTTACTCATTGACTTAGTACTGGTACCCTGTGTATATAACCTAGTTATCATTACTCATTACTCAGTACTGGTACCCTGTGTATATAACCTAGTTATCATTACTCAATACTGGTACCCTGTGTATAGAGCCTAGTTATCGTTACTCATTGACTCAGTACTGGTACCCTGTGTATATAACCTAGTTATCATTACTCAATACTGGTACCCTGTGTATAGAGCCTAGTTATCGTTACTCATTGACTCAGTACTGGTACCCTGTGTATATAACCTAGTTATCATTACTCAATACTGGTACCCTGTGTATATAGCCTAGTTATCATTACTCAGTACTGGTACCCTGTGTATAGAGCCTAGTTATCGTTACTCATTGACTCAGTACTGGTACCCTGTGTATATAACCTAGTTATCATTACTCAATACTGGTACCCTGTGTATAGAGCCTAGTTATCGTTACTGAATGTGTATTTATTATTATTTTTATTATTACGTGTTTTACTTTTCTATTATTTCTCTATTTTCTCTCTGTATTGTTGGAAAGACCGTAAATCAGCATTTCATTGTTAGTTAGTCTTCACCGGTTGTTTATGAAACGTGACGAATAATATTTTATTGCATTTTATTTAATTAAGATATCATCTTTTATCAGGCCATCTCTCTCTCATCCTCTCATTCTAGAGTTATTAAAGTGACTATGAATAGATGACAACAGAGAGTAGCAGCGGTGTAAAGGGGGGGGGGGGGGGGGATTGCAAATTATCTGAGTAGCCATTTGACTAGATGTTCAGGAGTCTTAAGGCTTGGGGTTAGAAGCTGTTTAGAAGCCTCTCGGACCTAGACTTGGCGCTCCGGTACCGCTTGCAGTGCGGTAGCAGAGAGAACAGTCTATGACTAGGGTGGCTGGAGTCTTTGACAATTTTTAGGGCCTTCCTCTGACACCCTGTGTTGAGCATCAGCGTGGTGGATGTGCTACCTTTACCAACTGGAGGCAGCCCGTCAGGAAGTCCAGGATCCAGTTGCAGAGGGAAGTGTTTAGTCCCAGGGTCATTAGCTTATTGATGAGCTTTGAGGGCACTATGGTGTTGAACGCTGAGCTGTAGTCAATGAATAGAATTCCCACATAGGTGTTCCTTTTGTCCAGGTGGGAAAGGGCAGTGTGGAGTGAAATAGAGATTGCATCATCTGTGGATCTGTTAGGGCGAAATGCGAATTGGAGTGGGACTAGGGTTTCTGGGATGATGGTGTTCATGTGAGCCCTGACTAGCCTTTCAAAGCATTTCATAGCTACAGATGTGAGTGCTACACGCCGATAGTCATTTAGACAGTTTACTTTGGCATTGTTGGGCACAGGGACTTTGGTGGTCTGCTTGAAACATGTAGGTATTACAGACACTTGCCAGCTGGTCAGCGCATGCTCTGAATACACGTCCTGGTAATCCGTCTGGCCCTGCGGCCTTGTGAATGTTAAAATGGGGCGGCAGGGTAGCCTAGTGGTTAGAGCGTTGGGCTAGTAACCGAAAGGTTGCAAGTTCAAATCCCCGAGCTGACAAGGTACAAATCTGTCGTTCTGCCCCTGAACAAGGCAGTTAACCCACTGTTCCTAGGCCGTCATTGAAAAATAAGAGTTTGTTCTTAACTGACTTGCCTAGTTAAATGTAAGTCGCTCTGGATAAGAGCGTCTGCTAAATGACTTAAATGTAAATGTTTAAAGGTCTTACTCACATCGGCTACAGAAAGCATGATCACACAGTCGTCCAACAGCTGGTGCTCTCATGCATGGTTCAGTTTTGATTGCTTCGAAGCGGGCATAGAAGGCATTAAGCTCGACTGGTTGGCTCGCGTGACTGGGCAGCTCGCGGCTGGGTTTCCCTTGGTAATCTGTGATAGTTTGCAAGCCCTGACACATCCGAAGAGCACCGGAACCGGTATAGTAGGATTCGATCTTAGTCCTGTATTGACGCTTTGTCTGTTTGATGGTTTATTCGGAAGGGCGTAGCATAATTTCTTCTAAGCGTCTAGATTAGTTTCCCGCTAATTGAAAGCGACAGCTCTAATCTTTAGCTCAGTGAGGATGTTGCCTGTAATCCATGGCTTCTGGTTGGGATATGTACGGTACGGTCACTGTGGGGACGACTTCGTCGATGTACTTATTAACGAAGCCAGTGACTGATGTGGTAAACTCCTCAATGCCATCGGAAGAATCCCGGAACATGTTCCAGTCTGTGATAGCAGTCCTGTAGTTTAGCATCCGCTTCATCAGACCACTTCCGTATTGAACACGTCACTGGTACTTCCTGTTTGAGTTTTTGCTTGTAAGCTGGAATCAGGAGGACGAGGGAGAGCTTTGTATGAGTTTCTGTGTGATGTAATCTAGAGTTGTTTTGCCTCTAGTTGCACAGGTGACATAAAGCTTGAACATGTTCACTTTAACATTAACATGCCTGCCAGCATCTCAGAGCATCCATGGCCAAGAGAGGGTAGAAGTGGGGGTAGGGAGAGAGAGAGAGACAGGGAGAGAGAGATTTGTGACCTGTTGCCACAAGAAAAGGGCAACCAGTGAAGAACAAACACCATTGTAAATACAACCCATATTTATGCTTATTTATTTTCCCTTGTGTACTTTAACCATTTGTACATTGTTACAACACTGTATATATATAATATGACATTTGTAATGTCTTTATTGTTTTGAAACTTCTGTATGTGTAATGTTTACTGTTAATTTTTATTGTTTATTTCACTTTTGGATATTATCTACCTCACTTGCTTTGGCAATGTTAACACATGTTTCCCATGCCAATAAAGCCCCTTGAATTGAATTGAATTGAATTGAAATTTAATTGAGAGAAGGGGAGCGAGGGAGGGGAGAGAGGGCGGGAGATAGAGGGGAGTGAGAGAGAGAGGGGAGGGAGGGGATAGAAGAGAGAGAAATCGGGACAGAAGAGTGGGGGAGAGAGAGAGAGAGAGAGAGAGAGAGAGAGAGAGAGAGAGAGAGAGAGAGAAACATGGGGGGCGAGAGAGAGAGAGAGGGAGAGAAATGGGGGTAAGAGAGCGAGAGCGAATGAAAGAGAGAGAGAGAAAGAGAGCGAAAGAGAGTGAGAGAGTTAGAAAGAGAGAGACAACACTGTATATATACATAATATGACATTTGTAATGTCTTTATTCTTTTGGAGTGTAATGTTTGCTGTTAATTTTTATTGTTTATTTCACTTTGGTATATTATCTACCTCACTTGCTTTGGCAATGTTAACATATGTTTCCCATGCCAATAAAGCCCCTTGAATTGAATTTCATTTAATTGAGAGAAAGAGAGAGAGAAAAAGAGGAGGGCGAGAGAGATTGAGAGAGAGCTAGAAGGAGAGAGAGATAGAGAGAGAGAGAAAAAGAGGGCGAGAGAGATTGAGAGAGAGCTAGAAAGAGAGAGAGTGATAATCCTGCATAACATTCTGTGTCTGCATGTTAATCAGTCTATAACATTCTGTGTCTGCATGTTAATCAGTCTATAATAGAGGTCGACCGATTATGATTTTTCAACGCTGATACCGATACCGATTATTGGAGGACCAAAAAAGGCCGATACCGATTAATCGGCCGATGTTTTATATTTATTTGAAATAATGACAATTACAACAATACTGAATGAATACTTATTTTAACTTAATATAATACATCAATAAAATCTATTTAGCCTCAAAAAAATAATGAAACATGTTCAATTTGGTTTAAATAATGCAAAAACAAAGTGTTGGAGAAGAAAGTAAAAGTGCAATATGTGCCATGTAAGACAGCTAATGTTTAAGTTCCTTGCTCAGAACATGAGAACATATGAAAGCTGGTGGTTCCTTTTAACATGAGTCGTCAATATTCCCAGGTAAGAAGTTTTAGGTTGTAGTTATTATAGGAATTATAGTACTATTTCTGTCTATACCATTTGTATTTCATATACCTTTGACTATTGGATGTTCTTATAGGCACTTTAGTATTGCCAGTGTAACAGTATAGCTTCCGTCCCTCTCCTCGCCCCTACCTGGGCTCGAACCAGGAACACATCGACAACAGCCACCCTCGAAGCATTGTTACCCATCGCTCCACAAAAGCCGCGGTCCTTGCAGAGGGGAACAACTACTCCAAGTCTTAGAGCGAGTGACGTCACCGATTGAAACGCTATCAGCGCGCATCCCGCTAACTAGCTAGCCATTTCACATCGGTTACACCAGCCTAATCTCGGGAGTTGATAGGCTTGAAGTCATAAACAGCTCAATGCTTGAAGCACAGCGAAGAGCTGCTGGCAAAACGCACAAAAGTGCTGTTTGAATGAATGCTTACGAGCCTGCTGGTGCCTACCATCGCTCAGTCAGACTGCTCTATCAAATCATAGACTTAATTATAACATAATAACACACAGAAATACGAGCCTTTGGTCATTAATATGATCGAATCCGGAAACTATCATTTAGAAAACAAAACGTATATTCTTTCAGTGAAATACGGAACCGTTCCGGATTTTATCTAACGGGTGGCATCCATCAGTCTAAATATTCCTGTTACATTGCACAACCTTCAATGTTATGTCATAATTACGTAAAATTCTGGCAAATTAGTTCGCAACGAGTCAGGCGGTCCAAACTGTTGCATATACCCTGACTCTGCGTGCAATGAACGCTATAGAAGTGACACAATTTCACCTGGTTAATATTGCCTGCTAACCTGGATTTATTTTAGCTAAATATGCAGGTTTAAAAATATATACTTCTGTGTATTGATTTTAAGAAAGGCATTGATGTTTATGGTTAGGTTCAGTCGTGCAACGATTGTGCTTTTTTTGCAAATGCGCTTTTGTTAAATCATCCCCCATTTGGCAAAGTTGGCTGTCTTTGTTAGGAAGAAATAGTCTTCACACAGTTCGCAACGAGCCAGGCGGCCCAAACTGCTGCATATACCCTGACTCTGTTGCAAGAGAAGTGACACAATGTCCCTAGTTAAAATAAATTCATGTTAGCAGGCAATATTAACTAAATATGCAGGTTTAAAAATATATACTTGTGTATTAATTTTAAGAAAGACATTGATGTTTATGGTTAGGTACCAGAACTACACGGCTGGACCTGGTCAATGACCTGAAGAGAGCTGGGACCACAGTCTCAAAGAAAACCATTAGTAACACACTACGCCGTCATGGATTAAAATCCTGCAGCGCACGCAAGGTCCCCCTGCTCAAGCCAGCGCATGTCCAGGCCCGTCTGAAGTTTGCCAATGACCATCTGGATGATCCAGAGGAGGAATGAGAGAAGGTCATGAGAGAAGGTCATGTGGTCTGATGAGACAAAAATAGAGCTTTTTTGGTCTAAACTCCACTCGCCGTGTTTGGAGAAAGAAGAAGGATGAGTACAACCCCAAAAACACCATCCCAACTGTGAAGCATGGAGGTGGAAACATCATTCTTTGGGGATGCTTTTCTGCAAAGGGGATAGGACGACTGCACCGTATTGAGAGGAGGATGGATGGGGCCATGTATCGCGAGATCTTGGCCAACAACCTCCTTCCCTCAGTAAGAGCATTGAAGATGGGTCGTGGCTGGGTCTTCCAGCATGACAACGACCCGAAACACACAGCCAGGGCAACTAAGGAGTGGCTCCGTAAGAAGCATCTCAAGGTCCTGGAGGGGCCTAGCCAGTCTCCAGACCTGAACCCAATAGAAAATCTTTGGAGGGAGCTGAAAGTCCGTATTGCCCAGCGACAGCCCCGAAACCTGAAGGATCTGGAGAAGGACTGTATGGAGGAGTGGGCCAAAATCCCTGCTGCAGTGTGTGCAAACCTGGTCAAGAACTACAGGAAACGTATGATCTCTGTAATTGCAAACAAAGGTTTCTGTACCAAATATTAAGTTCTGCTTTTCTGATGTATCAAATACTTATGTCATGCAACAAAATGCAAATTAATTACTTAAAAATCATACAATGTGATTTTCTGGATTTTTGGATTTTTTTTTTAGATTCCGTCTCTCACAGTTGAAGTGTACATATGATAAAAATTACAGACCTCTACATGCTTTGTGAGTAGGAAAACCTGCAAAATCGTCAGTGTATCAAGTACTTGTTCTCCCCAAATGTATGAACGCAATGACTGTAAGTCAATTTGGATAAAAGCGTCTACTTAATGGCTTATAGTATTATTATTGAGACTACCTAAATCATATAAACTCTAACAGCCAGCTCAGTAACGAGTGCAATAAGTCCCAACTATGGTAGCTTTTAATTTGGATGGTTCATATGTACATGCTCTACAGACTATCAGTAACATTTCAACTAACTCTATCCCTAACCTTAACCCTTAACCCTTACCCTTACCCTTACCTTAACCCTTACCCTAACCTTATCCCTTACCCTCACCTTAACCCTTACCCTCACCTTAACCCTTTCCCTCACCTTAACCCTTTCCCTCACCTTAACCCTTACCTTAACCCTTACCCTTACCTTAACCCTTACCCTCACCTTAACCCTTACCCTCACCTTAACCCTTACCCTTACCTTAACCCTTACCCTCACCTTAACCCTTAACCTCACCTTAACCTCACCTTAACCCTTACCCTCACCTTAACCCTTACCCTCACCTTAACCCTTACCCTTACCTTAACCCTTACCCTCACCTTAACCCTTACCCTAACCTTAACCCTTTCCCTTACCTTAACCCTTACCCTTACCTTAACCCTTACCTTAACCCTTTCCCTAACCTTAACCCTTACCCTTACCTTAACCCTTTCCCTTACCTTAACCCTTACCCTTACCTTAACCCTTACACTTACCTTAAACCTTACCTTAACCCTTTCCCTAACCTTAACCCTTACCCTAACCTTAACCCTTACCCTAACCTTAACCCTTACCCTTTCCCTTACCTTAACCCTTACCCTTACCTTAACCCTTACCCTAACCTTAACCCTTACCTTAACCCTTACCCTTACCTTAACCCTTTCCCTAACCTTAACCCTTTCCCTAACCTTAACCCTTACCCTTACCTTAACCCTTACCCTAACCTTAACCCTTTCCCTAACCTTAACCCTTACCCTCACCTTAACCCTTTCCCTAACCTTAACCCTTACCCTTACCTTAACCCTTACCTTAACCCTTTCCCTAACCTTAACCCTTACCCTTACCTTAACCCTTTCCCTAACCTTAACCCTTTCCCTAACCTTAACCCTTTCCCTAACCTTAACCCTAGCCTTAACCCTTACCCTTACCCTAACCTTAACCCTTACCCCAACCTTAACCCTTTCCCTAACCTTAACCCTTTCCCTAACCTTAACCCTTACCCTTACCTTAACCCTTACCCTCACCTTAACCCTTACCCTCACCCTAACCCTTTCCCTAACCTTAACCCTTTCCCTAACCTTAACCCTTTCCCTAACCTTAACCCTTACCTTAACCCTTACCCTTACCTTAACCCTTACCCTTACCTTAACCCTTACCCTCACCTTAACCCTTACCCTCACCTTAACCCTTACCCTCACCCTAACCCTTACCCTCACCTTAACCCTTACCCTTACCTTAACCCTTACCCTCACCTTAACCCTTTCCCTTACCTTAACCCTTTCCCTAACCTTAACCCTTTCCCTAACCTTATGTCACGGCTGTTGAATGAAGTAGACCGAGGTGCAGCGTGGTAAGCATACATGTTCTTTTATTTGGAAAAGACGCCGACAAAACAATAAACACTACAAAACAAACCGTGAAGCTAAAGGCTAAGTGCCCACAAAGCCAACTTCCCACAAAGACAGGTGGGAAAAAGGGCTACCTAAGTATGGTTCTCAATCAGAGACAACGACAGACAGCTGCATCTGATTGAGAACCCTACCTGGCCAAAACATAGAAATACAAATAATAGAATATAGAATACCCACCCCAACTCACACCCTGACCAAACCAAATAGAGACATAAAAAGGATATCTAAGGTCAGGGTGTGACACCTTAACCCTTAACCCTAGCCTTAAACTTAACCCTAACCCTAACCTTTATTTTAAACCTAACCCTAACCTTAGCAAGCAGTTGCTTATCAACAGATGGTCACACTATCAACAAATTGTCTGGACTGTTCAAATAATGTGGGACCCCAACTACTAACAGATTGGATTCGTTTAGAAAATGTATGTTATTTATGTTTGTGTAGCATAAGATTATTCAACCATTCTGAAAGATTTCCCACCATTCTGAATAATTCAACCAAATCTGAAAAATCTACCTGGAAGAGTGGATGCTGGGAAATATGATAATGATGAATGGGGTTTGAGTTGTTTTGAGCAAACATGAATTTGTAATTTTACTCAACCGGCTTGTTTAAATTCAGCTGAAATACACTCAACTCACAGAATAACGCTGATGAAGCAATCGGTGAAGTTGGCTTTCTTACAGCGCACACACACACACACACACACACACACACACACACACACACATAAAGACACACACAGCCACACACACACAACTTGTATAATGTATCTATTTTGTGCATTTCCAGTCCCAGTCTATTCATTAGCTGGCTGAGATCAGCTGGAGTCACTGGCTGGCTGAGACCAGCTGGAGTCACTGGATGGCTGAGACGCTGGCTGAGACCAGCTGGATTCACTGTCTGGCTGAGACCAGCTGGAGCCACTGGATGGCTGAGACCAGCTGGAGTCACTGGATGGCTGAGACGCTGGCTGAGACCAGCTGGATTCACTGTCTGGCTGAGACCAGCTGGAGCCACTGGATGGCTGAGACCAGCTGGAGTCACTGGATGGCTGAGACGCTGGCTGAGACCAGCTGGATTCACTGTCTGGATGAGACCAGCTGGAGCCACTGTCTGGCTGAGACGCTGGCTGAGACCAGCTGGTGTCACTGGCTGGCTGAGATCAGCTGGAGTCACTGGCTGGCTGAGACCAGCTGGAGTCACTGGCTGGCTGAGACCAGCTGGTGTCACTGGCTGGCTGAGATCAGCTGGAGTCACTGGCTGGCTGAGACCAGCTGGAGTCACTGGCTGGCTGAGACCAGCTGGAGACACTGGCTGGCTGAGACCAGCTGGAGACACTGGCTGGCTGAGACCAGCTGGAGACACTGGCTGGCTGAGACCAGCTGGAGTCACTGGCTGGCTGAGACCAGCTGGAGTCCCTGGCTGGCTGAGACGCTGGGTGAGATCAGCTGGAGTCACTGGCTGGTCAGAATATATCACGTCTGTCCTCACATGTACAATAGGACAGAAGCCTGAACAGACAGAGATAAAAATAGCAGATGGAAGACCTCATCACATGAGAAAAGACACCTTTCACAGATCTATTAAAGTACAGGACCGTCCGTCTGTCCGTCGGTCCATGCAGCTAAAGCAGGACGTAGAGCTCTCACGCATAGACAAACATTCAGGAGAGAGGGAAGGAAAACTACAAAGTAGAAAGTGGTGAGAATGGAGGGATGGACGGGGGAGGGGGTATAACTGTCAGATGCAACCTTTTCCACTCAATGCTGAATCCATAATGTGCGTTTTAAATTGAGAATAATGGAAGGGAACAGAAAGATCCCCTGAGTATCCTCCATAACCATTTTCCTACTCTCATTCTCCTTCTCTCTAAACAACAACCGCTAGCTACACAACCCAATATTACAGAGGAAAATACTCCTGTACTGGAGATTATGCAACCATGCAAAGAACAGCAGTAATGCAGTTTTATATGCAAAACCCTCACTACTGCAGATAGGTAGTGTGTCTGCACAGAGAGAGAGAGAGAGAGAGAGGGGGAGAGAGGGAGAGGGAGAGAGAGAGGGAGAGGGGGAGAGGGAGAGAGAGAGGGAGAGAGAGAGAGAGAGAGAGAGAGAGAGAGAGAGAGAGAGAGAGAGAGAGAGAGAGAGAGAGAGAGAGAGAGAGAGAGAGGGAGAGAGAGAAGGGGAGAGAGACGGGGAGAGAGACGGGGAGAGAGACGGGGAGAGAGACGGGGAGAGAGACGGGGAGAGAGACGGAGAGAGAGACGGAGAGAGAGACGGAGAGAGGGAGAGACTAAGATGTCAGATGGAAGGATAATCGCCATATTCAACGTCTCCTGTAAGCCCAGATTCTGGTTCAAGTCAAGGCCAACACACAATAGCCCCAAGCCCCAAGCCCCAGCTCCAACCTAGTGCCGATGTTGTATCTTAATTTGATCGCTCTGTTGATGCACATCATTTACCTGTACCGCAGGAAATTCAAATCAGCCATATGATTGACCTAAATTGACTGAGAACCCACAGTTATCTTTCTCTCACTAGATCTTACGTCTAAACTATAGCCTACTGTAGCCTATTAAAAATGAATTTACCTTTGGAAATGATTACTTTTTCATTTTAATCATCAAATCCTACTGCTGCAGGATATTTTTACTCCAGCAACAAAACTGGTCAAATTAAGAGCCTACACCTGAAAGTGGAAAATATGTGTCTTTAGCACGCAAGTGGCGCAGTGGTCTAAGCCACCGTATCTCAGTGATAAAGGTGTCACTGCAGACCCTGGTTCAATTCCAGGCTGTATCACAACCAGATGTGATTGGGAGTCCCATAGGGCGGCGCACAATTTGCCCAGCGTCGTCCGGCGTAGGGTTTGGCCGGGGTAGGCCGTCATTGTAAATAAGAATTTGTTCTTAACTGACTTGCCTAGTTAAATAAAGGTAAAATGAATAAAACATTTAATAAAATTAGGTTAGTATTGTGGAGTAACTACAATGTTGTTGATCCATCCTCAGTGTTCTCCTATCACAGCCATTAAACTCTGTAACTGTTGTAAAGTCATCATTGGCCTCATGGTGAAATCCCTGAGCAGTTTCCTTCCTCTCTGGCAACTGAGTTAGGAAGGACGCCTGTATCTTTGTAGTGACTGGGTGTATTGATACACCATCTAAGCGTAATTAGTAACTTCACCATGCTCAAAGGGATATTCAATGTCTTTTTTATTTATTTTTTAAATCACGTTAACCACTATTAGTCCATGCAACTTAATATTTGACTTGATAATTTTTTTTTTAATATTCCTGAATTTAATTAGGCAGCCTCAGAATTTACGCTCCTTGCCATAACCAAGGGGTTGAATACTTATTGACTAAAGACATTTCAGATTTAAAACATCAATCCACTTTGACATTATGGGGTATTGTGTCAGTGACAAAGAAACATCTAAACGTAATCAATTTTAAATTCAGATTAACACAACAAAATAAAAAGTAAAGGGGTGTGACAACTTTCTGAAGGCGCTGTACACGGAGAACCACTTCAGCTCTTCTATAATGCATCCCAAATGTCTCCCTATTCCCTATTTAGTGCCCTACTTTAGACCAGAGCCCTATGGCTCCCTATTCTCTATTTAGTGCACTACTTTAGACCAGAGCCCTATTCCCTATTTAGTGCACTACTTTAGACCAGATCCCTATGGCAACCTATTCCCTATTTAGTGCACTACTTTAGACCAGAGCCCTATTCCCTATATAGTGCACTACTTTAGACCAGAGCCCTATGACACCCTATTCCCTATTTAGTGCACTACTTTAGACCAGAGCCCTATGACACCATATTCCCTATTTAGTGCACTACTTTAGACCAGAGCCCTATTCCCAATTTAGTGCACTACTTTAGACCAGAGCCCTATTCCCTATATAGTGCACTACTTTAGACCAGAGCCCTATGACACCCTATTCCCTATATAGTGCACTAGTTTAGACCAGATCCCTGTTATTTTGGAACACAAGCTCCTCTCCTCTGGAGCAGAGCAGAGATCTGCACTCTGCTGTCATGGCTATACATTTCACCAAGCACTTTGGTATGGATTTTAAAACATGATTAATGTGCTATGTCGTTGTAACTCAAGGAGGGAAACATTAGATTCTGGGTAAGATTTCATACAGAGGAGAGCTGACATAAATGACAAGTTGTACTAGTGGGAGGCTAGCCTCGCTTGCCAGAGTATAACAGCTGTCTGAAGAGACTGGTAAATGGTTACTAGGCTGGCTGTAGGATAACAGAAGAGACTGGTGAATGGTTACTAGACTGTAGGATAACAGAAGAGACTGGTGAATGGTTACTAGGCTGTAGTATAACAGAAGAGACTGGTGAATGGTTACTAGACTGTAGGATAACAGAAGAGACTGGTAAATGGTCACTAGGCTGTAGGATAACAGAAGAGACTGGTGAATGGTCACTAGGCTGTAGGATAACAGAAGAGACTGGTGAACGGTTACTAGGCTGTTGGATAACAGAAGAGACTGGTGAACGGTTACTAGGCTGTTGGATAACAGAAGAGACTGGTGAATGGTCACTAGGCTGGCTGTAGGATAACAGAAGAGACTGGTGAATGGTTACTAGGCTGTAGGATAACAGAAGAGACTGGTGAATGGTCACTAGGCTGTAGGATAACAGAAGAGACTGGTGAATGGTCACTAGGCTGGCTGTAGGATAACAGAAGAGACTGGTGAATGGTTACTAGGCTGTAGGATAACAGAAGAGACTGGTGAATGGTTACTAGGCTGTAGGATAACAGAAGAGACTGGTGAATGGTCACTAGGCTGGCTGTAGGATAACAGAAGAGACTGGTGAATGGTCACTAGGCTGGCTGTAGGATAACAGAAGAGACTGGTGAATGGTTACTATGCTGTAGGATAACAGAAGAGACTGGTGAATGGTCACTAGGCTGTAGGATAACAGAAGAGACTGGTGAATGGTTACTAGGCTGGCTGTAGGATAACAGAAGAGACTGGTGAATGGTTACTAGACTGGCTGTAGGATAACAGAAGAGACTGGTGAATGGTTACTAGGCTGTAGGATAACAGAAGAGACTGGTGAATGATCACTAGGCTGTAGGATAACAGAAGAGACTGGTGAATGGTCACTAGACTGTAGGATAACAGAAGAGACTGGTGAATGGTTACTAGGCTGTAGGATAACAGAAGAGACTGGTGAATGGTCACTAGGCTGTAGGATAACAGAAGAGACTGGTGAATGATCACTAGGCTGTAGGATAACAGAAGAGACTGGTGAATGGTTACTAGGCTGTAGGATAACAGAAGAGACTGGTGAATGGTTACTAGGCTGTAGGATAACAGAAGAGACTGGTGAATGGTTACTAGACTGTAGGATAACAGAAGAGACTGGTGAATGGTTACTAGGCTGTAGGATAACAGAAGAGACTGGTGAATGGTTACTAGGCTGTAGGATAACAGAAGAGACTGGTGAATGGTTACTAGGCTGTAGGATAACAGAAGAGACTGGTGAATGGTTACTAGGCTGTAGGATAACAGAAGAGACTGGTGAATGGTTACTAGACTGTAGGATAACAGAAGAGACTGGTGAATGGTTACTAGACTGTAGGATAACAGAAGAGACTGGTGAATGGTTACTAGGCTGTAGGATAACAGAAGAGACTGGTGAATGGTTACTAGGCTGTAGGATAACAGAAGAGACTGGTGAATGGTTACTAGGCTGTAGGATAACAGAAGAGACTGGTGAATGGTTACTAGGCTGTAGGATAACAGAAGAGACTGGTGAATGGTCACTAGGCTGGCTGTAGGATAACAGAAGAGACTGGTGAATGGTTACTAGACTGTAGGATAACAGAAGAGACTGGTGAATGGTCACTAGGCTGTAGGATAACAGAAGAGACTGGTGAATGGTTACTAGGCTGTAGGATAACAGAAGAGACTGGTAAATGGTTACTAGACTGTAGGATAACAGAAGAGACTGGTGAATGGTTACTAGACTGTAGGATAACAGAAGAGACTGGTGAATGGTTACTAGGCTGTAGGATAACAGCTGTCTGAAGAGACTGGTGAATAATCACTAGGCTGTAGGATAACAGCTGTGGGAAGAGACTGGTGAATGATCACTAGGCTGTAGGATAACAGAAGAGACTGGTGAATGATCACTAGGCTGTAGGATAACAGAAGAGACTGGTAAATGATCACTAGGCTGTAGGATAACAGAAGAGACTGGTGAATGGTTACTAGGCTGTAGGATAACAGAAGAGACTGGTGAATGGTTACTAGGCTGTAGGATAACAGCTGTGTGAAGAGACTGGTAAATGGTTACTAGGCTGTAGGATAACAGAAGAGACTGGTGAATGATCACTAGGCTGTAGGATAACAGCTGTCTGAAGAGACTGGTAAATGGTTACTAGGCTGTAGGATAACAGAAGAGACTGGTGAATGGTTACTAGGCTGTAGGATAACAGAAGAGACTGGTAAATGGTCACTAGGCTGTAGGATAACAGAAGAGACTGGTGAATGGTTACTAGGCTGTAGGATAACAGAAGAGACTGGTGAATGATCACTAGGCTGTAGGATAACAGCTGTCTGAAGAGACTGGTAAATGGTTACTAGGCTGTAGGATAACAGCTGTCTGAAGAGACTGGTAAATGGTTACTAGGCTGTAGGATAACAGAAGAGACTGGTAAATGGTTACTAGGCTGTAGGATAACAGAAGAGACTGGTAAATGGTTACTAGGCTGGTGGATAACAGAAGAGACTGGTAAATGGTTACTAGGCTGTACATACAAATGTCGGATCTTAATATGACAATTTCGTCGCAGGAGGAAAATAATGAATATTGGAATTTGAATAAATAAAGAATATTTAGAATCGCCACCAAGGGGAGTGTATAGCCTACAGAAGCGGTGTCTGTAGGCTATACAATGCAGTACCGTACCTGGGGCGCTATGGTTTGGGGAAGGCCCTTCAAACCAACCGACCTCATACCATCAAGTATTCTCAAGGCTTACTAGAGCGTTGTGAACTGCAGTAGAGTCTGAGCAGCATGCTTCGGCTCCGAGCGGCACGAGTTCGCGCCCAGTGCTGGGTAATCTTATTGATACTTTGCATGAATGGAAACTGTTGGTGTAGCCACCTGTCATTATTTAACCAATCCGACGGCGGCTGGCTGGCTGCTGCCTACATGCCTCCAAAAGGCACCTATCTTAGTAGCTAATACTTTTCCAGTGGTTTACTGCCATGTGGGACGGGATTCGAAGGCAGCATCACATGATAACGCATTCACATTGAACCAGCCAGATGTTTGTAGCAACATTGTAACCACTGTAGCAGCCTGAGCAACTAGTGCTAGCCATTCAGTGAACAACTATCCCAAAATGGAAATATCTGACATGAATCACAAATAAACAAGTAACAGAACTGGTCTCCTCAGTACCTGTTCATGAATTAAGTTTGTCACCGACCAGAATAATTATCCTACGGTAAAGGATCCTCCTCTCGCATATCGCTTGGTCCCTTGCTCAATCGTTGGTGGACATGACAGGTAAGCTTCAATGCATTATCATATCATACAGGCTACACTTTTTTTGGGGGGGGGATCTAGCTAAATAAGCTATTTTAACTGTTGAAGAATGATTAATAGCCAGAATAGTGGTGTCTCACTGTGAAGATAATATTGCATTAGAGCTGCTAATGGTTGTCTTCCTAATGAGCATTACATTACATTGCATTATGATTAATCATTACATTAGGATTAATCATTACATTAGGATTAATTCATACAACCATTACACCTGTGCATATTTTTTCAATGACACCGATGTTTATTAAGATAACATGCCTTTATATTCGTTGATAATTAACATTGAAAAAGTGATATGATGCAATCTAACTAGATTTAATGGCTACTCCATCCAATGTTGAATATATATTCAATGGAAGAAGGGGGGGAAAAACATTGTAAAATTAGACAGATGAACTGCAGTCACCTGATTTGCATTTATAATGACTAGGGAACAGTGGGTTAACTGCCTTTTTCAGGGGCAGAATGACAGATGTTTACCTTGTCAGCTCGGGGATTCGATCCAGCAACCTTTCAGTTACTAGCCCAACGCTCTAACCACTAGGCTACCTGCCACCCCAAAGGATAAAGTCCTACCTCAAAACTAGCAAACACATGGACTAAATGTTGACATTTCCATTACAAAATAAGTAATTCCCAAGTGAGGGATACCAAGGAGATGAACCTTCAACATTCATTAAAGATGTTCAGTCCATGAGGGCAAATTTTGTCACGACAGGCACAGGTTTATAGAGGGCAAATGTGTTCAATTGGGGGTTGCAACTCAATATTAGCAGTGGTGGATAAGTATTCAAAAGGCATACTTGAGTAAAAGTAAAGATACTTTAATAGAAAATGACTCAAGTAAAAGTGAAAGTCACCCAGTAAAATACTACTTGAGTAAAAATCTAAAAGTATTTGGTTTTAAATATACTTAAGTATCAAAAAAAGACTGGAAAGAGGTCTGGGAATATGGCTGAATATAAACAGTGTAGTTACTCCCGCAAGCCAATCAAACAAGCGAAATGCCGATACAGGGACAAAGTGGATGGTTCGCAATTCAACGGCTCAGACACGAGACGTATGTGGTAGGGTCTACAGGAAATCACGGACTACGAAAAGAAAACCAGCCACGTCACGGGCACCGACGTCACGCCTCCAGACAAACTAAACACCTTCTTTGCCCGCATACGGTGCCACCGTCACGGACCGCTAACAAGGACTGCGCCCCCCCCCCTCTCCTTCTCCGTGGCCGACGTGAGTAAAACATTTAAACGTGTTAACCCTCGCAAGGTTGCTGGCCCAGACGGCATCCCTAGCCGCGTCCTCAGAGCATGCGCAGACCAACTGGCTGGTGTGTTTACGGACATATTCAATCTATCCCTATCCCAGTCTGCTGTCCCCACATGCTTCAAGATGGCCACCATTGTTCCTGTACATAACAAGAAGGCAAAGATAACTGAACTAAATGACTACTGCCCCGTAGCACACACTTCTGTCACCATGAAATGCTTTGAGAGACTAGTCAAGGATCATATCACCTCCACCTTACCAGCCACCCTAGACCCACTTCAGTTTGCATGCCGCCCCAACATGTCCACAGACGATGCAATCGCCATCACACTGCACACTGCCCTATCCCATCTGGACAAAAATAATACCAATGTAAGAATGCTGTTCATTGACTACAGCTCAGCATAGTACCCTCTAAGCTCATCATCAAGCTGGAGGCCCTGGGTCTCAACCCGCCCTGTGCAATTGGGTCCTGGATTTTCTGACGGACCGCCCCCAGGTGGTGAAGGTAGGAAACAACATCTCCACTTCGCTGACCCTCAACACTGGGGCCCCACAAGGTGCGTGCTCAGCCACCTCCTGGACTCCCTGTTCACCCACGACTGCGTGGCCATGCACGCCTCCAACTCAATCATAAAGTTTTCAGACGACACAACAGTAGGGAGCTTGATTACCAACAGCGACGAGACGGCCTACAGGGAGGCGGTGAGGGCACTCAGAGTGTGGTGTCAGGAAAACAACCTCTCACTCAACGTCAACAAAAAAAAGGAGATGATCGTGGACTTCAGGAAACAGCAGAAGGAGCACCCCCCTATCCACATCGAAGGGACAGCAGTGGAGAAGGTAGAAAGTTTTAAGTTCCCTGGCGTACACATCACTGATGATCTGAAATGGTCCACCCACACAACAGAGCCTCTTCAACCTCAGGAGGCTGAAGAAATGTGGCTTGTCACCTAAAACCCTCACACATTTTTACAGATGCACAATCGAGAGCATCCTGTCGGACTGTATCACAACTTGGTACGGCAACTGCAACGCTCTCGACCACAAGGCTCTCCAGAGGGTAGTGCGGTCTGCACAACGCTTCACCGGGGGCAAACTACCTGTCCTCCAGGACAAGACAGGACAACTTAGTATTTTATAAACTAATGTTGGTGTAGCCTACTGACTTAGTATTGTATAAACTAATGTCGGTGTAGCCTGCTGACTTAGTATTGTATAAACTAATGTTGGTGTAGCCTGCTGACTTAGTATTTTATAAACTAATGTTGGTGTAGCCTGCTGACTTAGTATTTTATAAACTAATGTTGGTGTAGCCTGCTGACTTAGTATTTTATTCCTATTTATGTTATCCAACAGTGTCTGGTCACTTCTTATCAAGATCCGAGATAAAATAACCCTGGACAGTCCACATTTGAAATGTGTAACTACATCAAGTCAATCGGGGGAATTGAGTTATTTGTGCCAGGAGGGCACGGGCCTGAATCAAACCCACGCTGACACGGTAGGCATATATATGAGTGCTGAGTGATCAAGTTAAGATTCGACATCTGTATGTGGTTGTCTCAAAGAGACAGCTAGACGTTACTAGGAAAAAGGTATTAGAAGACAGCACTATGATACAGTCTCACCTAGCTATCTTAAGATGAATGCACTAACTGTATGTCATTTCAGGATAAGAGAGTCTGCTTAATGACTAATGTAAATGTAAATGTCAAATGTAAATCTAGTACACTAAACCACTACTGTTTGCGAATCTGCACATAATATCATAGCGCTGTCTTCTCATAACTTCTCCTAGTAACGTCTACCTGTCTCTTATGTGACCTTAGTCCAGAGGAGCAGGTTCGGTTGTTTTGGGTTAGGTCATCCCTTCGCTGGCCTACCTATCAATATTATCAAACCTCTTGTGTTACCGTATATACATAGTTGCCAGTCCACCCATTATGACACATTGATTTAAATGGGATGACTGCTCTAGTATTTCTATTTCTATGGTTACGGTAAGACACTCCCTCCCAGGGGGCAAAGCAGCCCGGCTTAGGGTAAGGCCTCGCTGGTCATCCCAATACTACTGACCACAGCACACTGGGAAAGACACAGACTCGGTTTAATGCCGTTTGTTATACGGGAAACAACATTTATTCAATTTGTCATAACATTCACTGGAGGGCTGTCTGTCTGGCCATCAAATCAAATGTTATTGGTCACATACACATGGTTAGCAGATGTTAATGCGAGTGTAGCGAAATGCTTGTGCTTCTAGTTACGACAGTGCAGTAATATCTAACAAGTAATCTAACAATTCCACTACAACTACCTAAGTAAAGGGATGGAAAAGAATATGTACGTAGTCATCCCATTTAAATATATGGATGAGTGACGACCGAGCGGCATAGGCAAGATGCAGTAGACGGTATAGAATACAGTATGTACATACGAGATGAGTAACGTAAGATATGTAAACATGATTAAAGTGGCGTTATATTAAAGTGTATTCATTACAGTGGGAAAGACACAGACTCGGTTTCATAGAGCCGGTTACAGAGTAAATCACATTCACGAGCGGAGTAGTGAGGATATGAAGAAAATCTAATCAAATCAAATTTTATTTGTCACATACACATGGTTAGCAGATGTTAATGCGAGTGTAGCGAAATGCTTGTGCTTCTAGTTCCGACAATGCAGTAATAACCAACAAGTAATCTAACCTAACAATTCCACAACTACTACCTTATACACACAAGTGTAAAGGGATAAAGAATATGTACATAAAGATATATGAATGAGTGATGATACAGAACGGCATAGGCAAGATGCAGTAAACGGTATAGAGTACAGTATATACATATGAGATGAGTAATGTAGGGTATGTAAACATAAAGTGGCATAGTTTAAAGTGGCTAGTGATACATGTATTACATAAAGATGGCAAGATGCAGTAGATGATATAGAGTACAGTATATACATATACATATGAGATGAGTAATGTAGGGTATGTAAACATTATATTAAGTGGCATTGTTTAAAGTGGCTAGTGATACATTTTTACATAATTTCCATCAATTCTCATTATTAATTATTATTATTTGGCCTCCCGGGTGGCGCAGTGGTCTAGGGCACTGCATCGCAGTGCTAGCTGCGCCACCAGAGTCTCTGGGTTCGTGCCCAGGCTGGGCTGGGTTCGCGCCCAGGCTCTGTCGCAGCCGGCCGCAACCGGGAGGTCCGTGGGGCGACGCACAATTGGCATAGCGTCGTCCGGGTTAGGGAGGGTTTGGCCGGTAGGGATATCCTTGTCTCAGTATGTAAAAAAAAATTTTTTTATAAAATGTATGCACTCTACTGTAAGTCGCTCTGGATAAGAGCGTCTGCTAAATGACTAAAATGTAAATGTAAATGTAATTAAAGTGGCTGGAGTTGAGTCAGTATGTTGGCAGCGGCCACTAAATGTTGCCCATCTACTAGACGTCCCCTTTGATTTGGCGTTGCTGCAGAGCTACAATCATGACTGAATATTGTGTGCTGCAGAGCTACGGTCATGACTGAATATTGTGTGCTGCAGAGCTACGATCATGACTGAATATTGTGTGCTGCAGAGCTACAATCATGACTGAATATTGTGTGCTGCAGAGCTACGGTCATGACTGAATATTGTGTGCTGCAGAGCTACGATCATGACTGAATATTGTGTGCTGCAGAGCTACATTCATGACTGAATATTGTGTGCTGCAGAGCTACGGTCATGACGGAATATTGTGTGCTGCAGAGCTACAGTCATGACTGAATATTGTGTGCTGCAGAGCTACGGTCATGACTGAATATTGTGTGCTGCAGAGCTACGGTCATGACGGAATATTGTGTGCTGCAGAGCTACAGTCATGACTGAATATTGTGTGCTGCAGAGCTACAGTCATGACTGAATATTGTGTGCTGCAGAGCTACGGTCATGACTGAATATTGTGTGCTGCAGAGCTACGGTCATGACTGAATATTGTGTGCTGCAGAGCTACGATCATGACTGATTATTGTGTGCTGCAGAGCTACGGTCATGACTGAATATTGTGTGCTGCAGAGCTACGGTCATGACTGAATATTGTGTGCTGCAGAGCTACGATCATGACTGATTATTGTGTGCTGCAGAGCTACGGTCATGACTAAATATTGTGTGCTGCAGAGCTACGGTCATGACGGAATATTGTGTGCTGCAGAGCTACGGTCATGACTGATTATTGTGTGCTGCAGAGCCTTCTTAGTTGAATATGACATAATATGCATGCATTAATATAGCAAGAATCTCCCTGCCATCCAAACCAATTTGTTAAATCTTCACTTTATGTTTGAATAATGTATATTCATTTAAATGTACGTTATGCCAGAAGCCTTTTTGGCTATGGGTCTTATTCAATTAGGTCAGCTGTAAAGTATTGCTATCCCATACAGTGAAACTGACTATGGGGAGCCCTATATTCACTGGGGATTTCACGGTTCTTCCTCAGGAGTGAAAGACCAGAAAACAATGAAAGAAGAGGGTTTTAACAGTACACACATCCAAAGTTATAACAGTAGGCTTTATTAAATAATGTCCTTTGGGAGCAGTGAGTGGACATTCCTTTTCTTTTTCTAGTGAAAGAGGAGAAAAGCAATAAAGTTGACTTCAGTGTAGCACCGCATGTGTCTGGCCTCGTGCTGTCGGTTCTCTTTATTAAGAACACAAATGATATCTAGACACAGCATCTAGGTATACCCCTAGACATTAATGTAGCAGCCTATACCCACAGCATCTAGGTATACCCCTAGACATTAATGTAGCAGCCTATACCCACAGCATCTAGGTATACCCTAGACATTAATGTAGCAGCCTATACCCACAGCATCTAGGTATACCCCTAGACATTAATGTAGCAGCCTATACCCACAGCATCTAGGTATACCCCTAGACATTAATGTAGCAGCCTATACCCACAGCATCTAGGTATACCCCTAGACATTAATGTAGCAGCCTATACCCACAGCTTGTGTCTGGCCTCGTGCTGTCGGTTCTCTTTAAGAACACAAATGATATCTAGACACAGCATCTAGGTATACCCCTAGACATTAATGTAGCAGCCTATACCCACAGCATCTAGGTATACCCCTAGACATTAATGTAGCAGCCTATACCCACAGCATCTAGGTATACCCCTAGACATTAATGTAGCAGCCTATACCCACAGCATCTAGGTATACCCCTAGACATTAATGTAGCAGCTTATACCCACAGCATCTAGGTATACCCCTAGACATTAATGTAGCAACCTATACCCACAGCATCTAGGTATACCCCTAGACATTAATGTAGCAGCCTATACCCACAGCATCTAGGTATACCCCTAGACATTAATGTAGCAGCCTATACCCACAGCATCTAGGTATACCCCTAGACATTAATGTAGCAGCCTGTACACACAGCATCTAGGTATACCCCTAGACATTAATGTAGCAGCCTATACCCACAGCATCTAGGTATACCCCTAGACATTAATGTAGCAGCCTATACCCACAGCATCTAGGTATACCCCTAGACATTAATGTAGCAGCCTATACCCACAGCATCTAGGTATACCCCTAGACATTAATGTAGCAGCCTATACACACAGCATCTAGGTATACCCCTAGACATTAATGTAGCAGCCTATACCCATAGCATCTAGGTATACCCCTAGACATTAATGTAGCAGCCTATACACACAGCATCTAGGTATACCCCTAGACATTAATGTAGCAACCTATACCCACAGCATCTAGGTATAGCCCTAGACATTAATGTAGCAGCCTATACCCCTAGACATTAATGTAGCAGCCTATACCCCTAGACATTAATGTAGCAGCTTATACCCACAGCATCTAGGTATACCCCTATATATTAATGTAGCAGCCTATACCCCTAGACATTAATGTAGCAGCCTATACCCACAGCATCTAGGTATACCCCTAGACATTAATGTAGCAGCCTATACCCCTGGACATTAATGTAGCAGCCTATACCCACAGCATCTAGGTATACCCCTAGACATTAATGTAGCAGCCTATACCCACAGCATCTAGGTATACCCCTAGACATTAATGTCTAGCCTATACCCACAGCATCTAGGTATACCCCTAGATATTAATGTAGCAGCCTATACCCACAGCATCTAGGTATACCCCTAGACATTAATGTAGCAGCCTATACCCACAGCATCTAGGTATACCCCTAGACATTAATGTAGCAGCCTATACCCACAGCATCTAGGTATACCCCTAGACATTAATGTAGCAGCCTATATACACAGCATCTAGGTATACCCCTAGACATTAATGTAGCAGCCTATACCCACAGCATCTAGGTATACCCCTAGACATTAATGTAGCAGCCTATACCCACAGCATCTAGGTATACCCCTAGACATTAATGTAGCAGCCTATACCCACAGCATCTAGGTATACCCCTAGACATTAATGTAGCAGCCTATACCCACAGCATCTAGGTATACCCCTAGACATTAATGTGGCAGCCTATACCCACAGCATCTAGGTATACCCCTAGACATTAATGTAGCAGCCTATACCCACAGCATCTAGGTATACCCCTAGACATTACTGTAGAAGCCTATACCCACAGCATCTAGGTATACCCCTAGACATTAATGTAGCAGCCTATACACACAACATCTAGGTATACCCCTAGACATTAATGTAGCAACCTATACCCACAGCATCTAGGTATACCCCTAGACATTAATGTAGCAGCCTATACACACAGCATCTAGGTATACCCCTAGACATTAATGTAGCAGCCTATACCCACAGCATCTAGGTATACCCCTAGACATTAATGTAGCAGCCTATACACACAGCATCTAGGTATACCCCTAGACATTAATGTAGCAGCCTATACCCACAGCATCTAGGTTTACCCCTAGACATTACTGTTGCAGCCTATACCCACAGCATCTAGGTATACCCCTAGACATTAATGTAGCAGCCTATACCCACAGCATCTAGGTATACCCCTAGACATTAATGTAGCAGCCTATACCCACAGCATCTAGGTATACCCCTAGACATTAATGTAGCAGCCTATACACACAGCATCTAGGTATACCCCTAGACATTAATGTAGCAGCCTATACCCATAGCATCTAGGTATACCCCTAGACATTAATGTAGCAGCCTATACACACAGCATCTAGGTATACCCCTAGACATTAATGTAGCAACCTATACCCACAGCATCTAGGTATAGCCCTAGACATTAATGTAGCAGCCTATACCCCTAGACATTAATGTAGCAGCCTATACCCCTAGACATTAATGTAGCAGCTTATACCCACAGCATCTAGGTATACCCCTATATATTAATGTAGCAGCCTATACCCCTAGACATTAATGTAGCAGCCTATACCCACAGCATCTAGGTATACCCCTAGACATTAATGTAGCAGCCTATACCCCTGGACATTAATGTAGCAGCCTATACCCACAGCATCTAGGTATACCCCTAGACATTAATGTAGCAGCCTATACCCACAGCATCTAGGTATACCCCTAGACATTAATGTCTAGCCTATACCCACAGCATCTAGGTATACCCCTAGATATTAATGTAGCAGCCTATACCCACAGCATCTAGGTATACCCCTAGACATTAATGTAGCAGCCTATACCCACAGCATCTAGGTATACCCCTAGACATTAATGTAGCAGCCTATACCCACAGCATCTAGGTATACCCCTAGACATTAATGTAGCAGCCTATATACACAGCATCTAGGTATACCCCTAGACATTAATGTAGCAGCCTATACCCACAGCATCTAGGTATACCCCTAGACATTAATGTAGCAGCCTATACCCACAGCATCTAGGTATACCCCTAGACATTAATGTAGCAGCCTATACCCACAGCATCTAGGTATACCCCTAGACATTAATGTAGCAGCCTATACCCACAGCATCTAGGTATACCCCTAGACATTAATGTGGCAGCCTATACCCACAGCATCTAGGTATACCCCTAGACATTAATGTAGCAGCCTATACCCACAGCATCTAGGTATACCCCTAGACATTACTGTAGAAGCCTATACCCACAGCATCTAGGTATACCCCTAGACATTAATGTAGCAGCCTATACACACAACATCTAGGTATACCCCTAGACATTAATGTAGCAACCTATACCCACAGCATCTAGGTATACCCCTAGACATTAATGTAGCAGCCTATACACACAGCATCTAGGTATACCCCTAGACATTAATGTAGCAGCCTATACCCACAGCATCTAGGTATACCCCTAGACATTAATGTAGCAGCCTATACACACAGCATCTAGGTATACCCCTAGACATTAATGTAGCAGCCTATACCCACAGCATCTAGGTTTACCCCTAGACATTACTGTTGCAGCCTATACCCACAGCATCTAGGTATACCCCTAGACATTAATGTAGCAGCCTATACCCACAGCATCTAGGTATACCCCTAGACATTAATGTAGCAGCCTATACCCACAGCATCTAGGTATACCCCTAGACATTAATGTAGCAGCCTATACACACAGCATCTAGGTATACCCCTAGACATTAATGTAGCAGCCTATACACACAGCATCTAGGTATACCCCTAGACATTAATGTAGCAGCCTATACCCACAGCATCTAGGTTTACCCCTAGACATTACTGTTGCAGCCTATACCCACAGCATCTAGGTATACCCCTAGACATTAATGTAGCAGCCTATACCCACAGCATCTAGGTATACCCCTAGACATTAATGTAGCAGCCTATACCCACAGCATCTAGGTATACCCCTAGACATTAATGTAGCAGCCTATACACACAGCATCTAGGTATACCCCTAGACATTAATGTAGCAGCCTATACCCCTAGACATTAATGTAGCAGCCTATACCCACAGCATCTAGGTATACCCCTAGACATTAATGTAGCAGCATATACCCACAGCATCTAGGTATACCCCTAGACATTAATGTAGCAGCCTATACCCACAGCATCTAGGTATACCCCAAGACATTAATGTAGCAGCCTATACCCACAGCATCTAGGTATACCCCTAGACATTAATGTAGCAGCCTATACCCACAGCATCTAGGTATACCCCTAGACATTAATGTAGCAGCCTATACCCACAGCATCTAGGTATACCCCTAGACATTAATGTAGCAGCCTATACCCCTAGACATTAATGTAGCAGCCTATACCCACAGCATCTAGGTATACCCTAGACATTAATGTAGCAGCCTATACCCACACCATCTAGGTATACCCCTAGACATTAATGTAGCAGCCTATACCCACAGCATCTAGGTATACCCCTAGACATTAATGTAGCAGCCTATACCCACAGCATCTAGGTATACCCCTAGATATTAATGTAGCAGCCTATACCCACAGCATCTAGGTATACCCCTAGATATTAATGTAGCAGCCTATACCCAAAGCATCTAGGTATACCCCTAGACATTAATGTAGCAGCCTATACCCACAGCATCTAGGTATACCCCTAGACATTAATGTAGCAACCTATACCCACAGCATCTAGGTATACCCCTAGACATTAATGTAGCAGCCTATACCCACAGCATCTAGATATACCCCTAGACATTAATGTAGCAGCCTATACCCACAGCATTTAGGTATACCCCTAGACATTAATGTAGCAGCCTATACCCACAGCATTTAGGTATACCCTAGACATTAATGTAGCAACCTATACCCACAGCATCTAGGTATACCCCTAGAGATTAATGTAGCAGCCTATACCCATAGCATCTAGGTATACCCCTAGACATTAATGTAGCAGCCTATACCCACAGCATATAGGTATACCCCTAGACATTAATGTAGCAGCCTATACGCCTAGACATTAATGTAGCAGCCTATACCCCTAGACATTAATGTAGCAGCCTATACCCACAGCATCTAGGTATACCCTAGACATTAATGTAGCAGCCTATACCCACAGCATCTAGGTATACCCCTAGACATTAATGTAGCAGCCTATACACACAGCATCTAGGTATACCCCTAGACATTAATGTAGCAGCCTATTCCCCTAGACATTAATGTAGCAGCCTATACCCACAGCATCTAGGTATACCCCTAGACATTAATGTAGCAGCCTATACCCACAGCATCTAGGTATACCCCTAGACATTAATGTAGCAGCCTATACCCACAGCATCTAGGTATACCCCTAGACATTAATGTAGCAGCCTATACACACAGCATCTAGGTATACCCCTAGACATTAATGTAGCAGCCTATTCCCCTAGACATTAATGTAGCAGCCTATACCCACAGCATCTAGGTATACCCCTAGACATTAATGTAGCAGCCTATACCCACAGCATCTAGGTATACCCCTAGGCATTAATGTAGCAGCCTATACCCCTAGACATTAATGTAGCAGCCTATACCCACAGCATCTAGGTATACCCCTAGACATTAATGTAGCAGCCTATACCCACAGCATGTGTCTGGCCTCGTGCTGTCGGTTCTCTTTAAGAACACAAATGATATCTAGACACAGCATCTAGGTATACCCCTAGACATTAATGTAGCAACCTATACCCACAGCATCTAGGTATACCCCTAGACATTAATGTAGCAGCCTATACCCACAGCATCTAGATATACCCCTAGACATTAATGTAGCAGCCTATACCCACAGCATCTAGGTATACCCCTAGACATTAATGTAGCAGCCTATACCCACAGCATTTAGGTATACCCTAGACATTAATGTAGCAACCTATACCCACAGCATCTAGGTATACCCCTAGAGATTAATGTAGCAGCCTATACCCATAGCATCTAGGTATACCCCTAGACATTAATGTAGCAGCCTATACCCACAGCATATAGGTATACCCCTAGACATTAATGTAGCAGCCTATACCCCTAGACATTAATGTAGCAGCCTATACCCCTAGACATTAATGTAGCAGCCTATACCCACAGCATCTAGGTATACCCTAGACATTAATGTAGCAGCCTATACCCACAGCATCTAGGTATACCCCTAGACATTAATGTAGCAGCCTATACACACAGCATCTAGGTATACCCCTAGACATTAATGTAGCAGCCTATTCCCCTAGACATTAATGTAGCAGCCTATACCCACAGCATCTAGGTATACCCCTAGACATTAATGTAGCAGCCTATACCCACAGCATCTAGGTATACCCCTAGACATTAATGTAGCAGCCTATACCCACAGCATCTAGGTATACCCCTAGACATTAATGTAGCAGCCTATACACACAGCATCTAGGTATACCCCTAGACATTAATGTAGCAGCCTATTCCCCTAGACATTAATGTAGCAGCCTATACCCACAGCATCTAGGTATACCCCTAGACATTAATGTAGCAGCCTATACCCACAGCATCTAGGTATACCCCTAGACATTAATGTAGCAGCCTATACCAACAGCATCTAGGTATACCCCTAGACATTAATGTAGCAGCCTATACACACAGCATCTAGGTATACCCCTAGACATTAATGTAGCAGCCTATTCCCCTAGACATTAATGTAGCAGCCTATACCCACAGCATCTAGGTATACCCCTAGACATTAATGTAGCAGCCTATACCCACAGCATCTAGGTATACCCCTAGGCATTAATGTAGCAGCCTATACCCCTAGACATTAATGTAGCAGCCTATACCCACAGCATCTAGGTATACCCCTAGACATTAATGTAGCAGCCTATACCCACAGCATCTAGGTATACCCCTAGACATTAATGTAGCAGCCTATACCCACAGCATCTAGGTATACCCCTAGACATTAATGTAGCAGCCTATACCCACAGCATCTAGGTATACCCCTAGACATTAATGTAGCAGCCTATACCCACAGCATCTAGGTATACCCCTAGACATTAATGTAGCAGCCTATACACACAGCATCTAGGTATACCCCTAGACATTAATGTAGCAGCCTATACCCACAGCATCTAGGTATACCCCTAGACATTAATGTAGCAGCCTATAGCCACAGCATGTGTCTGGCCTCGTGCTGTCGGTTCTCTTTAAGAACACAAATGATATCTAGACACAGCATCTAGGTATACCCCTAGACATTAATGTAGCAACCTATACCCACAGCATCTAGGTATACCCCTAGATATTAATGTAGCAGCCTATACCCACAGCATCTAGGTATACCCCTAGACATTAATGTAGCAGCCTATACCCACAGCATGTGTCTGGCCTCGTGCTGTCGGTTCTCTTTAAGAACACAAATGATATAAAAAAATGTATTTTTAAAAGAACACTAAGCCTGAGACAAGCCTCTTGCACAGTGCTCCATGTGTGTGTGTGTGTGTGTGTGTGTGTGTGTGTGTGTGTGTGTGTGTGTGTGTGTGTGTGTGTGTGTGTGTGTGTGTGTGTGTGTGTGTGTGTGTGTGTGTGTGTGTGTGTGTGTGTGTCAACTGTGTGCTAGATCACAGGATGTCTTACTTGAACGGAAAGTTAACAAGAGAAGAGCTCAACGGATAGTAACCGTGTATGTGTTTACCGTCTACCACAGGGCCAGGACGTGACCATAGAGATACAATACATTTGAAAAGCAAACATGTTTTCTATGTCTTATCTCTATGCATGTGACTCCATTCCCTTACTTCTCCAGACAATGGATTTTGGTAGTATTAAATCTTTATTTTAAAATCGTATATTAAATGGCCCCTATTGCTGATGATTGTATAGGTATTGGTGTGATACAAAAAATATATGTATATATACATTTAGCCTACTTACACTGACACACAGACATAGTTTTACAGTATTTCAGTTAAATGTATTTGACTGGAACTACTACAGTAAGTAATGATGGACAGTTACACATTGAGTTTGTCTCACTTAGTTTAATGGAACAGCAGAACACAGAATGACAAACAGCCAGACAGCCCTAACCAACAGAACACAGAATGACAAACAGCCAGACAGGCCTAACCAACAGAACACAGAATGACAAACAGCCAGACAGCCCTAACCAACAGAGCACAGAATGACAAACGGCCAGACAGCCCTAACCAACAGAACACAGAATGACAAACAGCCAGACAGCCCTAACCAACAGAACACAGAATGACAAACAGCCAGACAGCCCTAACCAACAGAACACAGAATGACAAACAGCCAGACAGCCCTAACCAACAGAACACAGAATGACAAACAGCCAGACAGCCCTAACTAACAGAACACAGAATGACAAACAGCTAGACAGCCCTAACCAACAGAACGACAAACAGCCAGACAGCCCTAACCAACAGAACACAGAATGACAAACAGCCAGACAGCACTAACCAACAGAACACAGAATGACAAACAGCCAGACAGCCCTAACCAACAGAACACAGAATGACAAACAGCCAGACAGGCCTAACCAACAGAACACAGAATGACAAACAGCCAGACAGCCCTAACCAACAGAACACAGAATGACAAACAGCCAGACAGCCCTAACCAACAGAACACAGAATGACAAACAGCCAGACAGCCCTAACCAACAGAACACAGAATGACAAACAGCCAGACAGCCCTAACCAACAGAACACAGAATGACAAACAGCCAGACAGGCCTAACCAACAGAACACAGAATGACAAACAGCCAGACAGCCCTAACCAACAGAACGACAAACAGCCAGACAGCCCTAACCAACAGAACACAGAATGACAAACAGCCAGACAGCACTAACCAACAGAACACAGAATGACAAACAGCCAGACAGCCCTAACCAACAGAACACAGAATGACAAACAGCCAGACAGCCCTAACCAACAGAACACAGAATGACAAACAGCCAGACAGCCCTAACCAACAGAACACAGAATGACAAACAGCCAGACAGCACTAACCAACAGAACACAGAATGACAAACAGCCAGACAGCCCTAACCAACAGAACGACAAACAGCCAGACAGCCCTAACCAACAGAATACAGAATGACAAACAGCCAGACAGCCCTAACCAACAGAACACAGAATGACAAACAGCCAGACAGCACTAACCAACAGAACACAGAATGACAAACAGCCAGACAGCCCTAACCAACAGAACGACAAACAGCCAGACAGCCCTAACCAACAGAATACAGAATGACAAACAGCCAGACAGCCCTAACCAACAGAACACAGAATGACAAACAGCCAAACAGCCCTAACAAACAGAACGACAAACAGCCAGACAGGCCTAACCAACAGAACACAGAATGACAAACAGCCAGACAGCCCTAACCAACAGAACACAGAATGACAAACAGCCAGACAGCCCTAACCAACAGAACACAGAATGGTAAATTGATATTAACAAAATGGTACATTACAGATGATCCAAATGTTACTGGGATTCTATCCTACACAGACTAGACTAGGCAGATGTCAGTTGGCGTCTGATCCCAGAATGCAGGATGCCTCAACCCAACGTTATTTGAAATCTCGCTTCAAGGGTTCAAAAGGTTTCGCTAATTGACTTTTTTGTTGTTGTTGTTGAAATGATGCATGACTACACATGAAATGCTCCGGCACACAGCGACACGTGTTGACAGCTCAGCCCAACGTTCTGTACTACTACAGCTAAAGATGGGTGAAACAATAAGCGTGTGTCACAAATGACTGCCCTATTCCCAATAGTGCACTTCTTTTGACCACGGTCCATAGGGAAATATGGTGTCATTTGGGACGCCGGTTAAGTGAAAATGCTGGACAGAAATCTATTAATAAATCAACATACGAAGCACTGAAAATGGCTGTGTATTACAGTTCTGTTGTTTCACCAATTCGGTACATACTACCTAGTCACTTTAACCATATCTTCACGTACATACTACCTCCATCAGCCTGACTAACTGGTGTCTGTATGTAGCCTCGCTACTTTTATAGCCTCGCTACTGTATATAGCCTATCTTTTTAGAGTTTTTTTTATTTCTTTACTTACCTATTGTTCACCTAATACCTTTTTTTGCACTGTTGGTTAGAGCCTGTAAGTAAGCATTTCACTGTTGTATTCAGCGCACGTGACAAATAAACTTTGATTTGATTTTGAGTATAACTTCGTCAAATAGTTTTAATTTCACTTCTTGTTCAACTTCATTAAAAAACAAGTTTTCCCCATCTCAAGTTGTTAAGTAAAGAAAGGACTATAGCAAGTGTCTATTAAGTGCCAGATAAAGGGTCGACCTAAACAGGGTTGATGATTTCATCTTAAATCAACCCTAAATTCCCTTGTAGCAGGGGGAATGGGAAAGGGGGGATACCTAGTCAGTTGTACAACTGAATGCCTTCAACTGAAATGTGTCTTCCGCATTTAACCCAAACCCCTCTGAATCAGAGAGGTGAGGGGGGGGGCTGCCTTAATCGACATCCACGTCTCCGGCGCCCGGGGAACAGTGGGTTAAACTTCTTTGCTCAGGGGCAGAACGACAGCATATTAAAAAAATGTGTTAAAACATTTCTAGCCTATCAATCGGTAACATGGTTGACGTGTTCTGCTCGGCCAGCTCCGTTTTGATATATATTTATTTTTTCAATCAATCAAATGTATTTATAAAGCCCTTCTTACATCAGCTAATATCTCAAAGTGCTGTACAGAAACCCAGCCTAAAACCCCAAACAGCAAGCAATGCAGGTGTAGAAGCACAGAATTTTTAAGGAATAGTTTCACCATATTAAAACAAGAATTCAGTTCAGGTCGAAGGACAGACGTAAACCACAACAAAATAACTAGGACTTTCTAATAATGATGGAAACTGGGAGAAATGTTGGGGTTTAAGTGGGTTAAAACTTTTCTAGAAGTCACAGAGGGTGCACGGAGGGACATGTCAAAATGTTGACTTTTTCTTACACTTTAGCAAGTCTTTATTCATATAAAAATCTGATTGATTGAATTCTCCTTGTGGTTTATATTAAACGGTGCTTCATTTAATATAACAGACTTTTAAAATTCTATATTGGTGCACAATTTTTCTTTAAAATATCAAAGGGAGAAGGCACTAATTTCGTGAAATGACCCAGTTGCCTATTCAATTCGAGATCAAATCCATAATTTAGTTATTCTATGATTCCATTAACATGCTGTAGTGTAGACCCTTGGTTCCATTAGGCATGTATGATTATATTGATTCAGACATGGGTCCTGAACTGCTCTGACTAAAAAAAATGAAACCGAGAGATAATTTAAATGAACATCAGTACCCAGCAAAATTCGTGGGTGTTAAAATCTCGGTGTTAAGGTAAAAAGTGTTGTCTTATATCTGAGTGTTGATTCTAGTGGGGGTTAACACCTGTGGGATTGAAATTGACGCTACCAGCAGCGAATAGATGAAGTGTGAACCAGGTGGTTGTTCCTCGACCGTTTTGAGTTCATTTCCGTCAACTCTCGCAGAGTGAAAGAGACATGGGAGGGGCCTCATTATCATATTTCCCAGCATCATTTGTAGCAGGTTGCTTTTTAGAATAGTTTCTTTCAATATCTATGTTTCTGCATGCACATTGATTAATTAATTGATCTTATACTACCCAAAGATAAATAGCATACACAAGTTCCTAAAATAATCTAACCTGTAAGTGGTTGGACTTATTTCACCCATTATTGAAATGGTTGTGCCCGTTTAGATTTTTTTAGATGGTTTAGTCTCATTTATCAATCTTCCCTACCTTGACAGTCATTCTAACTGCAGATTGCAATTGTTGGATATCCTAACTCTGGCTGGATTCCAATCGGAATTATATAACACTTTGCAAGCCAGCATTATATGACTTGCCGATGTGGCCTGCAAACCAGGAGTTTCAGACTAGGCTTGGGCAGTATACGGTATGTACCATATACCCGGGGGTTTTGGAAAAAGTAATGGGATGGTTCTTTCAATACCATCACAACTTTTTCTTTTAAGTTTTTAAATACATTTAAATATTTGTAGCTATTTTTTTTTAAGTAAATATCTGCAGTCAACTAGTGGAATACGTTAAGAGATAAATCAGATCACGTTCTTCATTTCACCTGTCACATTATTTTACATATAAAGCATAGTTCCCCAGAACAGCTGAGCCAGTCACTGTGTTTGTTTGTAAATAGCACAACGGGAGAAAGTAGGAGCTGGTGAATCGATCGCGTTCTATTGAATCCATCGTGTTCTATTGAATCCATAGTGTTCTATTGAATCCATCGCGTTCTATTGAATCCATCGCGTTCTATTGAATCCATCGCGTTCTATTGAATCCATCGCGTTCTATTGAATCCATCGCGTTCTATTGAATCCATAGCGTTCTATTGAATCCATAGTGTTCTATTGAATCCATCGCGTTCTATTGAATCCATAGTTCTATTGAATCCGTCGCGTTCTATTGAATCCATCGCGTTCTATTGAATCCATAGTGTTCTATTGAATCCATCGCGTTCTATTGAATCCATAGTGTTCTATTGAATCCATAGTGTTCTATTGAATCCATAGTGTTCTGTTGAATCCATCGCGTTCTATTGAATCCATAGTGTTCTATTGAATCCATCGCGTTCTATTGAATCCATCGCGTTCTATTGAATCCATCGCGTTCTATTGAATCCATCGCGTTCTATTGAATCCATAGTGTTCTATTGAATCCATCGCGTTCTATTGAATCCATAGTTCTATTGAATCCATCGCGTTCTATTGAATCCATAGTTCTATTGAATCCATAGTTCTATTGAATCCATAGTTCTATTGAATCCATAGTTCTATTGAATCCATCGCGTTCTATTGAATCCATCGCGTTCTATTGAATCCATAGTGTTCTATTGAATCCATAGTGTTCTATTGAATCCATCGCGTTCTATTGAATCCATAGTTCTATTGAATCCATCGCGTTCTATTGAATCCATAGTTCTATTGAATCCATAGTTCTATTGAATCCATAGTTCTATTGAATCCATAGTTCTATTGAATCCATCGCGTTCTATTGAATCCATAGCGTTCTATTGAATCCATCGCGTTCTATTGAATCCATCGCATTCTATTGAATCCATAGTTCTATTGAATCCATAGCATTCTGTTCTATCTATTGGAGAGTCTGTGTTGTGTGATGCACACGAGGTGATGAAGTTTCACTTGTATATAATTTACTACTAAATGTTTGCCATCGGATACAGATATAGTCGGTTTCTTCATTTTGTTTCGTATATATTTGAATCTCACTTTCCATCTACGAATTGAATATACTTTCCTGCAACCCGCCTCACCCAATGTGGTACGGATCTGCTATTTTAATACGTATATAACTGGAACCCCCATCAGAAGCTAGCCAGCTAACTAGCTACAAGCTAGTAGTCAGTTAGCCACTGCTAGCGGTCTTCACCGTTAGCTCAGACACCAGTCAGCTTTAGCTCGGTCAATACATGCCAGTCTGCACAGCGCGATATCAACCCAGAGCATATCGGACTGCTTTTCTCCACCACATCACCAGATTTCTGCCACTCTGGACCATTACACCGGATCATCGCAGCTAGCTAGTTGGCTATTGTTGGCTAACGCCTCTGTCCGAAGCAAGCACCAGTTAGCCTCGAGCTAGGCCCATCTCCCGGCTAGCCGAAGAGGTATACCAGCTAATATACAATTAAGGCTTTACACCCCACAGTGTTAAAACACTCCAAAACGAGTTACTGTAACACTACAGGTGTTAATT
>NW_024058008.1:407500-475000 GCF_016432855.1 Salvelinus namaycush | reverse complement strand
CCCCCCCAAAAACAGATATCAACCCCCCCCCAGAAAAACAGATATCAACCCCCCCAGAAAAACAGATAACACCCCCCCAGAAAAACAGATATCAACCAAAATAAGACTTATTTTTCATGACGTCGGGGAAAAAACGTCACGAAAAATACATTTGAATATGGTTGTGATCTCGTTATAAGACAAGTCCCACACCATATTTCAACCAGTAAAAGACGTCTTTATCACGCCGTACGCCTACTAGGTACCGTGTGTGTGCAGTCGAACCCCTGGAGAACCAGTAAAAGACGTCTTTATCACGTCGTACGCCTACTAGGTAGCGTGTGCATGCAGTCGAACCCCTGGAGAACCAGTAAAAGACGTCTTTATCACGTCGTACGCCTACTAGGTAGCGTGTGTGCATACAGTCGAACCCCTGGAGAACCAGTAAAAGACGTCTTTATCACGTCGTACGCCTACTAGGTAGCGTGTGTGCATGCAGTCGAACCCCTGGAGAACCAGTAAAAGACGTCTTTATCACGTCGTACGCCTACTAGGTAGCGTGTGTGCATGCAGTCGAACCCCTGGAGAACCAGTAAAAGACGTCTTTATCACGTCGTACGCCTACTAGGTAGCGTGTGTGCAGTCGAACCCCTGGAGAACCAGTAAAAGACGTCTTTATCACGTCGTACGCCTACTAGGTAGCGTGTGTGCATGCAGTCGAACCCCTGGAGAACCAGTAAAAGACGTCTTTATCACGTCGTACGCCTACTAGGTAGCGTGTGTGTGCAGTCGAACCCCTGGAGAACCAGTAAAAGACGTCTTTATCACGTCGTACGCCTACTAGGTAGCGTGTGTGCAGTCGAACCCCTGGAGAACCTAATATGATTTTAATGTTTCAGTTAATGTACTGTAGATTACAAAACGACAGAATCATACTGAGGGTTTTCACTTAAATTAAATCAGTCAGTCAGTTAAAACATCTTTCCAGTCATGAGCTAAAATTCAATACAAATGTAAAAACAGCTAAGTAGCCTTCATTAGATGTGTCCAAACACACACGGGCAGCAGTATAGGACCAAAGGCTCCTAAACAGCTTCTACCCCCAAGCCATAAGACAGCTAAACAATTAATCAAATCGCCACCGGAACAATTTACATTGACCCCCCCCCACCGGTACCCGTCGTATATAGCCTCTTTATTGTTATTTTATCGTGTTACTTTTTATAATTTTTGGTAATATTTGGTAAATATTTTATTTTCCCTTCTTGAATTGCATTGTTGGTTAAGGGCTTGTAAGTGAGCATTTCGCGGTAAAGTCTCCACTTGTATTCGGCGCATGTGACAAATAAAGTTTGATTTAATTTGAGGAACAGGAGAAGACTAACCTGAGAATGCTGATGCGTACACACACACACACACACACACACACACACACACACACACACACACACACACACACACACACACACACACACACACACACACACACACACACACACACACACACACACACACACACAAACACACACACACACACACACACACACACACACACACTGGAACGCTGGAACGCTGGAGAGGAACGTTGGTTCGGTGTCTATATAAGTCAATCCTCCCAGGATGTTTTAATGCAGAGCTACTGAAAGCCCAGGGGACCTGTCTGCTCTAGTGTGTGTGTTCCTAGGGGGAGCTTGGGGAGATTTTAATTTTCAATGAGAAGATCCCAAGTGGCCCTGCATTACTCTGCTCCAGGGAGGAAGAGACAGGAACAGAGGAGAGGAGAGAAACATTTTAAAAAGAGAAAAAAAATCTCCAAACTGATCCTGAAATGGAAAAAACTGTTGAGAAAATTCCAGAAGCGTGGGGGGATGAGGGGGGGGGGGGGGACCATTTGAATTTTAACTGATGATGTGAGCAGTAGGGGGTTACAACCATCTGAACAAAAACTGAACCAAACAACAAATAGATTTCTTCACAACTGATTATGATCAATAGTCTCTGACCTAAAGTATGTGGACTAATGGTTAGTGTAAAAATATATATATTCTCAATTCCCATTCGGCAAGACTAAAGAAGGTACAGTTGATAGGCATCTCAGTAAATCGTATGCAGTAGAAGGAGCTAACAGCTGACCATAGCCATCCCATCCTCATACTGCTTAACTCATGATGAGAAGATGCCTCACGAAGACCTGACTTCGCTAAAGGCCCTCACGAAGACCTGACATACCTTAAGGGAACTCTGAGACGGGAGCCGTATGGTTAGTGAAGAAAGTCCCATTGCAAATGTACGGTCCCTTACCTGACGTCTTAATACGTCGCAGAAAATCGCGGACGGCGTCGGGCCGTGGGCGGCGGAGAGCTCTTTCAGGAAGTCACTCAAAAAAACGTCTCGGACTTTCGGTTTCCGTTTTATAAAAATGACAAATTTTTGACTTTTTTCTGCATTCTCGAAAATTCCCACAAGAGGGAAAATAAATCATATTGCAGGCGCACGAGCACGTGGCAAACGAGCGCGGCCTTTTCTCCTAAACTGAAAATATTTCGAAGACGAAACTCGGCGAGCGTAGGTTTGGAGTAATGGGCAGTTGGCCCCGAACAAGATGGCGTCGAGACCTCGGCGCTTTTTGAGTTATGGCCATTTTTCTGGGATTAAAGGGTTAAAACGCAAGTAGGGTGCTAATTTGACCGCTTCATGTCAAAGTACATAAGCATACGGTGTCAGGAAAAAAAGAACCAGCCATTTATCTATCGTAATTTAAGAGAAATCGTACATTGACCGTTTGGTGATGTTCACAAAGAGGAATTTTTTTTTCAAAAAAATCACAGATCCAGTTGCAGTGTGTTCAGACGTACATTTTTAAAGTGGGTCTCGATGCTCTGCGAGAATCCTGTGATTTTATATGATTTTATGAAATAACACACACTCATTTAACCCTCTTTAAATAAGTCAGTTCTTAACATAAAGACTTAAAACTCAATATTATATAAGAGCCTACCCCAAGGAGGGTATGTGTTCACTTTCAGCTTCCTATGTCAACTGGAAGTACCTTAAAATGGTGCCATAGGGTCAGGTTTGAAGGGTAATAAGGTCAGATCTTTTCAAAACTTCACTTGTGTGATTAGACAACCCTCATGAACTGTAATCAGTCATTTCTCCCAACAGATGTCAAAGAAAAGCTCTCTCACACAAACACACACACACAAAAAGCTATGATGGAGTGAAAAAGTACGGTGCTTAAAGACACACAAAGCCTGCAATGGCATTACTATTATCTCCAGGCCGTGCCGAGTTCAACGAGATGCCCCGCTTGACCGTAGCTCGCTCGGTCTGAGCGCAGCGACCGTTACAAGAGAACGGACACAAATGACCTTTTGACCTCAATGTCAATTTCATTTGCTTTTGGGACACAGAGAGAGAACCGTTAAGGTTAGAAACACAATTTCACCTCAGGAGTGTTCTTAAGGTCCTCCCGATCTGTGCAAGCCTAACCCTGACCTTGTGGCATTAACCCTTCACAGTTAAAAGAAGGTGTTTACATCAAATAGTTTACAATGAAATGTCTCCCCATTGGAATACATTGACTGCACCTCTAAATTCAACCTAAAGCCTATGTGGGTTATGATTTTCTTATGAACCTGTCTTTGATGTCAGTCCATCAGGCCACCATGAGGTCTACCTGTGTCGATTCTAAGCTTCCTGGAGCAACCGGAAGTGGTTAAAATCACCCTAAAAGTGTTTGCAATAAGCACCATGCAATTTGAGAGAAATAGTGCATTCAGCCCTATGTAAATCAGTCAATTTTTAACATATAGACTTAAAACTCAGGATTCTCTAACAGCATACTCCAGTGAGTATATGTGTTTACTTTCAGCTTCCTGTGCCAACCGGAAGTGCCATAATTGGTGTCAAATGGGCTGTTTTGAAGGGTTAAAAATGTCAAATCTTTCCAAAACTTCATATATGTGAATAGACAACCCTCCTGAACTGTAAATCAGTCATTCATCCCATCAGATTAAAAAAAAAAAAAAAAAATACACAATCAACAGAAATGATGGAGGGACACACTGAGGGGCTAAGAGGCAGACAGTGCATGTAGTAGTTACTTTTGTTTGAACTTTTAAAGAACCGTAAGACCTAGAGTTCTGAAAATTTACAAACCTGTTCTAGACCTCAGGTCGATTGTGCACGGTGATTTATGTGGCTCTAGAAGGTTCTCGGACCGATAAACAGCCTCGTGTATTTGCTATGTTTTCAATTCATTTCAGCTCAACGAAATGGACGACATTTAGAAAAGTCCCAGAGTCTCAAGACTAGGTGCGTTGAAACCGGCTCGGCCCATAAAGACAGACCCCAACGAGCCTGTTTGATTGCTCATTCAAGGACCCCGTAGCAAGGCAATGAAAACAGTGGATTTTCAGCACCAATTAGGGTTTTGCTCGGGCACCGAATGACCTATCGAGCCGAAACTTGGGATTCGAGGTCGCCTCACATAGGGCTAAACATAATGTGAGAACTGGACCCGCAGCTAGAACATAACTACGTATTATTTGTTTTATTATGGTTTAAATGGAAGGCGCTGTGAATTTTGGGCCTGCTCTAAAATATGTTATAGTTGGCTTCTAAAGGAGTTGGAAAAAGTGAGTTTAGTGTCAGATGGTATCAGTTTGGTGTCTGACAATATCCAATTGACTGATGGACACTGACTTGCTAGTTGACTTTTGTGCATTTGCAATATGTTTCAACGGGGGGGTACCATCACCAAAATCGACATGATGAAATTACCACGCAACGAGCGATGGAGAGGAACCACTAACACTGCCCGGCCATCCTGAGGTCATCAGGACGTTCAATTTTGTATTTCTAAAGTATTTAAAGAATGCACGTTACATTTGCAATATGATTCAACACATCATATTGCAAATGTAACACTGTGTGTTATGTTTGCAATATGATTCAACACATCATATTACAAATGTAACACTGTGTGTTATGTTTGCAATATGATTCAACACATCATATTGCAAATGTAACACTGTGTGTTATGTTTGCAATATGATTCAACACATCATATTACAAATGTAACACTGTGTGTTATGTTTGCAATATGATTCAACACATCATATTGCAAATGTAACACTGTGTGTTATGTTTGCAATATGATTCAACACATCATATTACAAATGTAACACTGTGTGTTATGTTTGCAATATGATTCAACACATCATATTGCAAATGTAACAGTGTGTGTTTGCAATATGATTCAACAGTGTGTTATGTTTGCAATATGATGTGATGTTTTTCACTGTTGAATCATATGCAAATGTAACGTGCATTCTTTAAATAAACCCTATGTGGGTTATGAATGTCTTATGAACCTGTCTTCAATGACAATCCATCAAGCCACTATGAGGTCTACCTGTGTTGATTCTAAGCTTCCTGGAGCAACCGGAAGTGATAAAATCACCCTAAAAGTGTTTTACCCAACCAGCAGTTTGTGATATATAGTGCATTCAACCCTGTGTAAATCAGTCAGTTCTTAACGTATAGACTTAAAACTCAGGATTCTGTAAAAGCATACCCCGATCAGGATAGGTGTTTACTTATAGCTTCCTGTGCCAACCGGAAGTGCCTTAAAATGGGGTCATAGGTGCTGTTTCAAAGGGTTAAAAAAGTCAGATCTTTCCAAAACTTTAAGTGTGTGATTAGGCAACCCTCATGAAGTGTAAATCAGTCATTTCTCTAATCAGATGTCAAAGAAAAGCTCACACACACACACACAGACACACACAGCAAGGATGGAATGAAAAAGTATGGTGCTTAAAGACACACAGAGCCTTAAATGCTTTTAGGGGGGATCCAGACTTCCATACCCGCTCTGGGAGCACTATACTACGGGCAAAAATCAATGGGTGCTGGCCTGAGTGATTTATGGAGGTTTTCAAAAAAAGTCAAAAAATATTCTGTTTCATGTTTTGGGTTACCACGCACGATTTTCAATACAGTTTTAAATGCTTCATTTTGGCCTTTTAAAAAAAAATGTTATTTTCGACTATGAAGGGGTGATACGTTTTTTCCAAATTTTTGACATTTTTGACTTTTGACTTCCTATGAAATCACATTCCAAATGCACAAAACATATTCCTTAAGTACAAGTAAACATTTATAAAAAATTATGATAATAAATGTGACTAAAGTATTTTCATACAGTTCTTACACATGTGTAATTGACATAAAACTCGAAAGAATTTCAAAAAACGGTCCAGAAAGCACTTTTTTAAAGGGGGTGATACGTTTTTTCCAAATTTTTGACATTTTTGACTTTTGACTTTTGACTTCCTATGAAACATTCCAAATGCACATTCCATTCCACATTCCAAATGCACAAAACATATACCTTAAGTTCAAATAAAATTTCAAAAAAAATTATGTTAATAAAATTTGAAAAAAGTATTTTCATATAGTTCTTACACATGTGTAATTGACATAAAACTCGAAAGAATTTCGAAAAACGGTCCAGAAAGCACTTTTTTAAGGGGGTGATAAGTTTTTGCCAAAACTTTCAAAATCTCAAAATTTTACTCTTGGGTCTTGACTTGCGTTACATAAAGCCTATGAAAAATTTAGATAGAACAAACTCGCCCACTATAGGAATTTTGGAGTGTTACACAGCTCATTTGCAATATGGCATTTGCCATCAACTTTGGATGAAACACCGCCAGAAGTAGTGTACTTGTCCATCGTGTATATGCTGCGCTCGGTGCCAATAAGTTGCCATGTTATTTTGTACAATTGGGGGGGGACTTCCCTTACTTCGCTAAAGGCCCTCACTAAGACCTTACTTCGTTAAAGGCCTCCGTCTTATGCCACAATTTTGCCATCCCTCACAAAATGTCCACGTCATCGGCAAATTCTCAGGTGGTAAACGATTGTGGGATGTCTTGACTGGTTCAGTGTAACAGGGTCTAGGTCTGCTGATTCAGTGTAACAGGGTCTAGGTCTGCTGGTTCAGTGTAACAGGGTCTAGGTCTGCTGGTTCAGTGTAACAGGGTCTAGGTCTGCTGGTTCAGTGTAACAGGGTCTAGGTCTGCTGGTTCAGTGTAACAGGGTCTAGGTCTGCTGGTTCAGTGTAACAGGGTCTAGGTCTGCTGGTTCAGTGTAACAGGGTCTAGGTCTGCTGATTCAGTACCACTACGTCTTGGCTGGTTCAGTGTAACAGGGTCTAGGTCTGCTGGTTCAGTGTAACATGGTCTAGGTCTGTTGGTTCAGTGTAACAGGGTCTAGTTCTGCTGTTTCAGTGTAACAGGGTCTAGGTCTGCTGATTCAGTACCACTACGTCTTGGCTGGTTCAGTGTAACAGGGTCTAGGTCTGCTGGTTCAGTGTAACAGGGTCTAGGTCTGCTGATTCAGTACCACTACGTCTTGGCTCCTCGTTCAGTGTAACAGGGTCTAGGTCTGCTGGTTCAGTGTAACAGGGTCTAGGTCTGCTGGTTCAGTGTAACAGGGTCTAGGTCTGCTGGTTCAGTGTAACAGGGTCTAGGTCTGCTGGTTCAGTGTAACAGGGTCTAGGTCTGCTGGTTCAGTACCACTACGTCTTGGCTGGTTCAGTGTAACAGGGTCTAGGTCTGCCGGTTCAGTCTAACAGGGTCTAGGTCTGCTGGTTCAGTGTAACAGGGTCTAGGTCTGCTGGTTCAGTGTAACAGGGTCTAGGTCTGCTGATCCAGTACTTCATGCGGGTAGTTGTCTCAGATAAAGTTCTGGCACTGTCTTAATTGTTTAACCTTCATCGTGTGGCTGGTGTTACGAGCCGATCTCAGTGACTGACCAATAGGAACACGGATGGCAATGACGCCGTGGATTTTGTTATTTAAAAATTAGACTACCGAATTCACACATCGTGTAATGAAAACGTGGTGCAGGTAATGGGTTGTGTCTCGTTACAAAATAACATAAACACACCACGAATGTCAATATCGCAATGCTTGTACTGATTAATACCAATGATTACGTGGGGGTATATATCACATTCGAGCTATGGGGGACTTATATTCGGCGTTATATTCAACACACTGGACTCTACCCAACACACTGGACTCTACCCAACACACTGGACTCTACCCAACACGCTGGACTCTACCCAACACGCTGGACTCTACCCCACACGCTGGACTCTACCCCACACGCTGGACTCTACCCCAACACGCTGGACTCTACCCCAACACGCTGGACTCTACCCAACACGCTGGACTCTACCCCACACGCTGGACTCTACCCCACACACTGGACTCTACCCCACACACTGGACTCTACCCCACACACTGGACTCTACCCAACACACTGGACTCTACCCAACACACTGGACTCTACCCAACACACTGGACTCTACCCAACACGCTGGACTCTACCCAACACGCTGGACTCTACCCAACACGCTGGACTCTACCCAACACACTGGACTCTACCCACAAATTGGACTCTACCCAACACGCTGGACTCTACCCAACACGCTGGGTTATCTAGTCACTTTACCTCTACCTACAGTATACTGCTGTTACTGTCTATTATCTATCATTTACCCTTACCTACAGTATACTGCTGTTACTGTCTATTATCTATCCTGTTGTCTAGTCACTTTACCCCTACCTACAGTATACTGCTGTTACTGCCTATTATCTATCCTTTACCCCTACCTACAGTATACTGCTGTTACTGTCTATTATCTATCCTGTTGTCTAGTCACTTTACCAGTACCTACAGTATACTCCTGTTACTGTCTATTATCTATCCTTTACCCCTACCTGCAGTATACTGCTGTTACTGTCTATTATCTATCCTTTACCCTTACCTACAGTATACTGCTGTTACTGTCTATTATCTATCCTGTTGTCTAGTCACTTTACCTCTACCTACAGTATACTGCTGCTACTGTCTATTATCTATCCTTTACCCCTACCTACAGTATACTGCTGTTACTGTCTATTATCTATCCTTTACCCCTACCTACAGTATACTGCTGTTACTGTCTATTATCTATCCTTTACCCCTACCTATATGTATATCAGTGGTGGTTGGTGCTGTTTAAGGATGAGGGAGGATGATATTTTTTTGGGGGGGAGCATGGCCTTATCATTGACTTGGTACTGGTACCTCATGTATATAGCCAAGCTATCATTGACTTGGTACTGGTACCTCATGTATATAGCCAAGCTATCATTGACTTGGTACTGGTACCTCATGTATATAGCCAAGCTATCATTGACTTAGTACTGGTACCTCATGTATATAGCCAAGCTATCATTGACTTGGTACTGGTACCTCATGTATATAGCCAAGCTATCATTGACTTGGTACCTCATGTATATAGCCAAGCTATCATTGACTTGGTACTGGTACCTCATGTATATAGCCAAGCTATCATTGACTCAGTACTGGTACCACATGTATGTAGCCAAGCTATCATTGACTCAGTACTGGTACCACATGTATGTAGCCAAGCTATCATTGACTCAGTACTGGTACCACATGTATGTAGCCAAGCTATCATTGCTCATTGTGTATTTATTCCTTGTGTTACAATTTTGTTTCTATTATTATAAAAAAAGACAATGTATCTCTGCATTGTTGGGAAGGGCCCGTGAGTAAGCATTTTACTATTAGTCAACACCTGTTGTTTACAAAGCTTGTGACAATGACATTTTGATTTGATGGTAAAAGACTGAATCTGACGTACAGTGTGGGAAGGCCTTAAGGCAGTTACACATCCTCCATCCATCCATCCATCCATCCATCCATCCATCCATCCATCCATCCATCCTCCATTCATCCATCCATCCATCCATCCATCCATCCATCCATCCATCCATCCATCCATCCATCCATCCATCCTCCATCCATTCATCCATCCATTCATCCATTCATCCATTCATTCATCCATCCATCCATCCATCCTCCATCCATCCATCCATCCATCCATCCATCCATCCATCCATCCATCCATCCATCCATCCATCCATCCATCCATCCATCCATCCATCCATCCATCCATCCCTCCATTCTGACAGAAGCTTATTTTACTAAGGTCAACAGCCAACCTCTCTCTCTCGTTCTTTCCCTCATTTACTCCAGGGTAACAAGCTGCATCATGAGAGCCAGGTGTTGTTTATACAGGGCCAACCCACATATAACAAGTCCTATAGAAATACACAAAACAAGTCCTCGAGAGAAGAAACACATTTTCCCCTCTGTCTGTCTTACTTCTCTTTCTCTGACACCATCTCTAATCTGTCCATCCTTTCATCTCTTTCTCTGTCACACACACAGCGTGGAGAGGAGAGGAGAGGAGAGGAGAGGAGAGGAGAGGAGAGGAGAGGAGAGGGAAGCCCAGCCAGGCTCTGTGGCATGGTTCAAAAGCTCTCTGCCTGCAATCTGTCAGCCTGATCTGCTGGAGCTCTGGGCTCTCTGAGCACACACACACTCCAGCTTTGCCAGGGGATCTCTTAATGAGGTCACTGGCACTTATCTGCAGAGGCTGGGGGTGAGACGGCCTCACAAGCACACACACACACACACACACACACACACACACACACACACACACACACACACACACACACACACACACACACACACACACACCTGCTCTACTCTCCCCTGCTCTGGGCTCTCCCTCCCTTTCCCTCCCCCTTCTCATCCTGCCCCCAACACTCAGCTCTCCTTGTGCTTTCGCTCTCATCATTCCTCTCTCTCTCCCCTCCATCCCTTCCTCCCCCTCTCTCTCTCTCTCCTCCATCCCTTCCTCCCCCTCTCTCTCTCTCTCCCCCCTCCTGACACAGCATATAACAACATCTTTACATGCAGTGCCAGCAGCCTGACAGGTGCACCTTGTGCTGGGGGACAATAAAAGGCCACTCTAAAATGTGCCATTTTGTCACACAACAAAATGCTACAGATGTCTCATGTTTTGAAGGAATGTGCAACTGGCACGCTGACTGCAGGAATGTCCACCAGAGATGTTGCAAGAGAATTGAATGTTCATTTCTCGACCATAAAATGTCTCCGACATCATTTCAGAAAATTTGGCAGTACATCCAACTGGCCGCAGGCCACGTGTAACCACGTCAGCCCAGGACCTCCACATCCGGCTTCTTCACTTGCTGTTTCATCTGAGACCAGCCACCCAGACAGCTAATGAAACTGTGGGTGAATCCCGGTTTCAAATGTACCGGGAAGATGGCTGATGCCAGCGTTGTGAGCAGAGTGCCCCATGGTGGCGGTGGGGTTATGGTATGGGCAGGAAAAAACTACGGACAATGGAAACAATTGCATTTTAACGATGGTAATTTGAATGCACGGAAATACTGTGAAGAGATCCTGAGGCCCACTGTCATGCCAACCATTCTCAGGTAATTCTCAGGTCAAGAACCATTCTCAGGTCGACAACCAAACTCAGGTAATTCTCAGGTCGACAACCAAACTCAGGTAATTCTCAGGTCAACAACCATTTTCAGGTAATTCTCAGGTCAACAACCATTTTCAGGTAATTCACAGGTCAACAACCATTTTTAGGTAATTCACAGGTCAACAACCATTTTCAGGTAATTCACAGGTCAACAACCATTTTCAGGTAATTCTCAGGTCAACAACCATTTTCAGGTAATTCACAGGTCAACAACCATTTTCAGGTAATTCACAGGTCAACAACCATTTTCAGGTAATTCTCAGGTCAACAACCATTTTCAGGTAATTCACAGGTCAACAACCATTTTCAGGTAATTCACAGGTCAACAACCATTTTCAGGTAATTCACAGGTCAACAACCATTTTCAGGTAATTCTCAGGTCAACAACCATTTTCAGGTCATTCTCAGGTCAACAACCATTTTCAGGTAAATCTCAAGTCAACAACCATTTTCAGGTAATTCACAGGTCAACAACCATTTTCAGGTAATTCTCAGGTCGACAACCATTCTCAGGTCGACAACCATTCTCAGGTAATTCTCAGGTCAACAACCATTTTCAGATAAGGCCTTTAGTTAGGGCCCAGTTATCCTCAGCCTTTAGATAGGGCCCAGTTATCCTCAGCCTTTAGTTAGGGCCCAGTTATCCTCAGCCTTTAGTTAGGGCCCAGTTATACTCAGCCTTTAGTTAGGGCCCAGTTATACTCAGCCTTTAGTTAGGGCCCAGTTATCCTCAGCCTTTAGTTATGGCCTAGTTATACTCAGCCTTTAGTTAGGGCCCAGTTATCCTCAGCCTTTAGTTAGGGCCCAGTTATCCACAGCCTTTAGTTAGGGCCCAGTTATCCTCAGCCTTTAGTTGGGGCCCAGTTATCCACAGCCTTTAGTTAGGGCCCAGTTATCCTCAGCCTTTAGTTAGGGCCCAGTTATCCTCAGCCTTTAGTTAGGGCCCAGTTATCCTCAGCCTTTAGTTAGGGCCCAGTTATACTCAGCCTTTAATTAGGGCCCAGTTATCCTCAGCCTTTAGTTAGGGCCCAGTTATCCTCAGCCTTTAGTTAGGGCCCAGTTATCCTCAGCCTTTAGTTAGGGCCCAGTTATCCACAGCCTTTAGTTAGGGCCCAGTTATCCTCAGCCTTTAGTTAAGGACCAGTTATCCTCAGCCTTTAGTTAGGGCCCAGTTATCCACAGCCTTTAGTTAGGGCCCAGTTATCCTCAGCCTTTAGTTAGGGCCCAATTATCCTCAGCCTTTAGTTAGGGCCCAGTTATCCTCAGCCTTTAGTTAGGGCCCAGTTATCCTCAGCCTTTAGTTAGGGCCCAGTTATCCTCAGCCTTTAGTTAGGGCCCAGTTATCCACAGCCTTTAGTTAGGGCCCAGTTATCCTCAGCCTTTAGTTAGGGCCCAGTTATCCTCAGCCTTTAGTTAGGGCCTAGTTATCCTCAGCCTTTAGTTAGGGCCCAGTTATACTCAGCCTTTAGTTAGGGCCCAGTTATCCTCAGCCTTTAGTTAGGGCCCAGTTATCCTCAGCCTTTAGTTAGGGCCCAGTTATCCACAGCCTTTAGTTAGGGCCCAGTTATCCACAGCCTTTAGTTAGGGCCCAGTTATCCTCAGCCTTTAGTTAGGGCCCAGTTATCCTCAGCCTTTAGTTAGGGCCTAGTTATCCTAAGCCTTTAGTTAGGGTCAGTTATCCTCAAAGTTATGGTCTGAAAATCCTGGCTCACAATATGCTGGTTTGTGAAGAGATTAATAATTACTATTGGAATCTAGCCAGAGAGAGAGGATATCCAACTATTTTAATATTGGAACAATAAACTGGAAAAAAAACTCTCAGTAATGGGTCCAATAAATCCAACCCCCTTACTGACTGGATTAGTTTACAAAAACGTAAGTTATTTATCTTTGTGTAGTATAAGATCACATAATCAATCCATGTGCAGAAACATAGATATTAATGAGGATCCTTTCCAGGCCTTATTCTGAGAGCGTTAATGAAAAATGAACTCAACACAGTTGAATAACAAAACAAACAACAACAAAAAATATATTTGAATCAAATGTCCTGTTCAGTGGTGAACTGTAGGTAAGGTGACAGACATTCTTAACACTGATTTGGGGTTATATATACAGTGGACGAGGAGGGGCGCTTGGTTGTAACTTTTTAGGTCAGTTAAAATGAATAAACGTTTCTGCTTTTAATGATGTAGCTATTGGGCCAATAAAGGTATTGTTTTTAATTAAAATCTCTCTCTCTCTCAGTGGATGGGGATGTGGGACAGCTGGATCAGCCAGCTGTTTGGGTATACTCTACACTACTGTACTATATGTGTGTCCACACACATTAACCTGTGTGTTTATGTGCCTGCCTGCGTGCACATTAGTGTGTGTGTGTCCAAGCGTATCCATCTGTGTGTGTGTTTTATGTATTCTTTCTCTTTTCAGGAGGCAGAGAGTGTCCTGGCCGCAGCTGGGGGCCTGTGGATGGGGAGCTGGGGGTGAGGGGCTGAAAGTACAGCAGTAGTATACAGCAGTAGTATACAGCAGTAGTATACAGCAGTAGTGTAGTGCAGTAGTATACAGCAGTAGTATACAGCAGTAGTATAAAGCAGTAGTGTAGTGCAGTAGTATACAGCAGTAGTATACAGCAGTAGTATACAGCAGTAGTGTAGTGCAGTAGTATATAGCAGTAGTATACAGCAGTAGTATACAGCAGTAGTGTAGTGCAGTAGTACACAGCAGTAGTATACAGCAGTAGTATACAGCAGTAGTGTGGTGCAGTAGTATACATCAGTAGTATACAGCAGTAGTGTAGTGCAGTAGTATACAGCAGTAGTATACAGCAGTAGTGTAGTGCAGTAGTGTAGTGCAGTAGTATACAGCAGTAGTATACAGCAGTAGTATACAGCAGTAGTGTAGTGCAGCAGTAGTATACAGCAGTAGTATACAGCAGTAGTATACAGCAGTAGTATACAGCAGTAGTGTAGTGCAGTAGTGTAGTGCAGTAGTATACAGCAGTAGTATACAGCAGTAGTATACAGCAGTAGTATAGTGCAGTAGTATACAGCAGTAGTATACAGCAGTAGTATAGTGCAGTAGTATACAGCAGTAGTATACAGCAGTAGTATACAGCAGTAGTGTAGTGCAGTAGTATACAGCAGTAGTATACAGCAGTAGTGTACAGCAGTAGTATACAGCAGTAGTGTACAGCAGTAGTATACAGCAGTAGTATACAGCAGTAGTGTAGTGCAGTAGTATACAGCAGTAGTGTACATCAGTAGTAGTGTAGTGCAGTAGTGTAGTGCAGTAGTATACAGCAGTAGTGTAGTGCAGTAGTATACAGCAGTTGTATAGTGCAGTAGTATACAGCAGTAGTATAGTGCAGTAGTATACAGCAGTAGTATACAGCAGTAGTATACAGCAGTAGTGTACATCAGTAGTGTACAACAGTAGTGTAGTGCAGTAGTATACATCAGTAGTGTACATCAGTAGTGTACAACAGTAGTATACAGCAGTAGTGTACAGCAGTAGTGTACAGCAGTAGTGTAGTGTAGTAGTGTAGTGTAGTAGTATACAGCAGTAGTGTAGTGTAGCAGTGTAGTGTAGTAGTATACAGCAGTAGTGTAGTGTAGCAGTGTAGTGTAGTAGTATACAGCAGTAGTGTAGTGCAGTAGTGTAGTGTAGTAGTATACAGCAGTAGTGTAGTGCAGTAGTGTAGTGTAGTAGTATACAGCAGTAGTGTAGTGCAGTAGTGTAGTGTAGTAGTATACAGCAGTAGTGTAGTGCAGTAGTGTAGTGTAGTAGTATACAGCAGTAGTATACAGCAGTAGTGTAGTGCAGTAGTATACAGCAGTAGTGTACAGCAGTAGTAGTATACAGTGTAGCATTAAGGCACCAGATGGTCTGACACTAAGACCTGTTCAGGCAGAGGAAGTAGAGCTGTAAATTAAGCCATCGTTATACAGGCGTAATCAGGACTAAACTCCATCAACTAAGGTTGATGGATCACGTGACGCCAACAATCATGGGATCAGCTTCATATGGACATAAAAAATAACAATTCATTTTTTGCAATTATTTTTGTAATAATAATAATACAAACCATTAAAGGTATATATTCTAATCTAATTTAACCCAGCACTGTCAACCTCCACCAAACCACACAGCTAAAGGTCAGGGGTTAGGGTTCAGGGGTTAGGAGCCATCCGTGTCAGTGGGAAAGATGTCCTGCTGCCGTGCCCTGCGGTACTGTCATACTTGGCAGGTTGGTGATGTCAGGAAGCGTCCCAGTCTGTCACCCGAAACTGACAGGACGTTCCCATGTGCCAACACGGCCCAGGCACACAGAGAGGAAAGCTGGCAGGCAGGGAGACAGGCATATAGGCAGGGAGACAGGTATTTAGGCAGGGAGACGGGTATATAGGCAGGGAGACGGGCATATAGGCAGGGAGACAGGCATATAGGCAGGGAGACAGGCATATAGGCAGGGAGACAGGCATATAGGCTGGGGGACAGGCATATAGGCAGGGGGACATGCATATAGGCAGGGGGACAGGCATATAGGCAGGGAGACAGGCATATAGGCAGGGAGACAGGCATATAGGCAGGGAGACAGGCATATAGGCAGGGAGACAGGCATATAGGCAGGGAGACAGGCATATAGGCAGGGAGACAGGCATATAGGCAGGGAGACAGGCATATAAGCAGGGAGACAGGCATATAGGCAGGGGGACATGCAGGGAGGGCTGGAGACGGTCTGTCGCAGCACCTCCGAGCCTATTCCCCAACGCCAGGACCCCAGAGGCCCACAGGCTGTTAACACTGACCGACAGACAGACTGTACACGTATGCATGAATGGAACAAAACGGGATATTCTTCTACTTCAGTGCACCTAGACATTCTGTACTTTCACAAAGCCGGCAGACAGGATCTACAAGACAAAGCCTGTGTATGCATAAATGGATGTTATAAAATGGTGTGTTCTACCTCTAAGAATGAAGGAGGGCCACTGCGATCAGACACACTGTACAATACTGAACTGTGTCCGTTAGACGTTCAAGGTTAGTGGTAGACCATGTGTTATCACGCTCTCTTCATTTTCCAATTAGAGCATTTGGACTTTGTCATAAGAAAGCTGTTGGATGTCAGAGAGGGTAATAAATGACAAGATGACGAACATAAAAATCTACGAATATCTCTTAATGTTGCAACGCAAAGCCAATGATACTGTAAAGATTTACCATGATAATTACTAATCTGACCAGATGATCAAGACATCTGATCGGAAAAGGATCTTAGCATAGAACAGACTACCACATCTGATCTGAAAACCAGTTTAGCATAGAACAGACTACCACATCTGATCTGAAAACCAGTTTAGTATAGAACAGACTACCACATCTGATCTGAAAACCAGTTTAGTATAGAACAGACTACCACATCTTATCTGAAAAGCAGTTTTAGTATAGAACAGACTACCACATCTGATCTGAAAACCAGTTTAGTACAGAACAGACTACCACATCTGATCTGAAAACCAGTTTAGTACAGAACACACTACCACATCTGATCTGAAAACAAGTTTAGCATAGAACAGACTACCACATCTGATCTGAAAACCAGTTTAGTACAGAACAGACTACCACATCTGATCTGAAAACCAGTTTAGTATAGAACAGACTACCACATCTTATCTGAAAAGCAGTTTTAGTATAGAACAGACTACCACATCTGATCTGAAAACCAGTTTAGCATAGAACACACTACCACATCTGATCTGAAAACCAGTTTAGTATAGAACAGACTACCACATCTGATCTGAAAACCAGTTTAGCATAGAACACACTACCACATCTGATCTGAAAACCAGTTTAGTATAGAACAGACTACCACATCTGATCTGAAAAGCAGTTTTAGTATAGAACAGACTACCACATCTGATCTGAAAACCAGTTTAGCATAGAACAGACTACCACATCTGATCTGAAAACCAGTTTAGTATAGAACAGACTACCACATCTGATCTGAAAACCAGTTTAGCATAGAACAGACTACCACATCTGATCTGAAAACCAGTTTACTACAGAACAGACTACCACATCTGATCTGAAAACCTGTTTAGCATAGAACAGACTACCACATCTGATCTGAAAACCAGTTTAGCATAGAACAGACTACCACATCTGATCTGAAAACCAGTTTAGTATAGAACAGACTACCACATCTGATCTGAAAACCAGTTTAGTATAGAACAGACTACCACATCTGATCTGAAAACCAGTTTAGTACAGAACAGACTACCACATCTGACCTGAAAACCAGTTTAGTATAGAACAGACTACCACATCTGATCTGAAAAGCAGTTTTAGTATAGAACATACTACCACATCTGATCTGAAAACCAGTTTAGTAAAGAACAGACTACCACATCTGATCTGAAAAGCAGTTTTAGTATAGAACAGACTACCACATCTTCACTCTATAATCTCTAAGCGTTGTTTAGACCAAAACAAAATGGCAGCTCAGAAATCTGCTGCAACAAACCAGAATTCAGACGATTTGTTGATGTCTACATGAGGATTGTTTTTCTTCTAAAAGCAGATGCCTAAATCACCTTAACTTCCGCCCACCAAAACACATCTTCGGGGTTGTCATAGCAATAGAGGGATTTTATAGTTATCTGATATTTGGTGGACACTGGACAAGAAGAGATAGAGAGAGAGAGACAGAGGGAGAGAGAGAGAGAGGGAGAGAGTCAGAGGGAGGGAGAGAGAGAGAGAGAAAGAGGGAGACACAGTGAGAGAGGGGGATGGAAGAGAGAGTAAGACAGAGATAAAGCCCCTTGAATTGAATTGGCTGAGAGACAGAGAGAAACTGAGAAACAGAGTGCGAAAGAGACGAAGATGAAGAGAGGAAGAGGAAGTGGAAAAGAGGAAGAGGGAGAGAGGAAGAGGAAGAGAGGAAGAGGAAAAGGAAGAGAGGAAGAGGGAGAGGAAGAGAGGAAGAGGAAGGTGATGTGGGAAGAGAGGAAGAGGGAGAGGAAGAGGAAGGTGAAGTGGGAAGAGAGGAAGAGGGAGAAAGGGAGGTGTTGGTGAGTTAGTGTGAAAGAGAACGTAAACAGAGGTGTTGTATCAAATCTCTTGAGGCAGACAGTCTTCACACATACACACACACACACACACACACACACACACACACACACACACACACACACACACACACACACACACACACACACACACACACACACACACACACACACACATACACACACACACTCCACTCTTCACACATTCTCAGATTAGACAGAGGAATACAGTGAAAGCATACAGTACGGGGTGACAGGTAGCCCAGCAGTTAAGAGTGTTGGACCAGTAACTGAAAGGTTTGTGGTTCAAATCCCAGAGATGACTTAACCCTAATTGGTCTTGTAAGTGGCTCTGGATAAGAGTGACTAACTCAGTAAAAAGTCCTCATGCCAGACAGTAGAGGGTACAATTAGAGATGTGGGTAACGTCCTAACAGCCTACACTCCTGCCTGTATGCACCTGTTATCGTAAGTGGCGCCCATACATTTGGTCATGAGAAAGGTTGATTGAGCTGATTCAGCAGTATTGGACCCCCCCCCTCAGAGATAGCCGCTTACGGTTACTCGCATAACAAACAAATTAATAAAAGGACACGTCCTGACCAAACATATACAGCATGATGGTAAACCCAGGGAGTTCTTTCACTGGGCAGGATGCTGCAGGAAACAATGTTCAGGAAACAGTGGTTCAGGAAACAGTCCTTCAGGAAACAGTCCTTCGGGAAACAGTCCTTCAGGAAACAGTGCTTCAGGAAACAGTCCTTCAGGAAACAGTGGTTCAGGAAACAGTGCTTCAGGAAACAGTGGTTCAGGAAACAGTCCTTCAGGAAACAGTGCTTCGGGAAACAGTCCTTCGGGAAACAGTCCTTCGGGAAACAGTCCTTCGGGAAACAGTCCTTCAGGAAACAGTCCTTCAGGAAACAGTGCTTCGGGAAACAGTCCTTCAGGAAACAGTGCTTCGGGAAACAGTCCTTCAGGAAACAGTGCTTCGACAGTGGACCAGTAAGTCAGCTAGCAAGGAATTGTTGTCATTTTATTACAGGTGATGATGAGCAGTAATAAGGGAGTACTAACTAACTCTCATAGTAGTAGATGTGAGTTTCTCTTTCTAACAATCCCCTGGCTTTGTACACAGCTAATAGCTAACATTCCCCTGGCTTTGTAGACAGCTAATAGCTAACATTCCCCTGGCTTTGTACACAGCTAATAGCTAACATTCCCCTGGCTTTGTAGACAGCTAATAGCTAACATTCCCCTGGCTTTGTAGACAGCTAATAGCTAACATTAGCCAAAGCCAGCTAGCTACTGATGCAACTCTAAGTAACAGTACAGATGAAGATGAACAATGACCAGGCCTACTGTACATCTTACTGTAGAAATGATCAGGCCTACTGTACATCTTACTGTACATCCTACTGTAGAAATGGTCAGGCCTACTGTACATCTTACTGTAGAAATGATCAGGCCTACTGTACATCTTACTGTAGGTTGGAACTATTGCTGTTAAAATACAATACATCTTTTTAATTCTGAACTGGAATAAACGGATTGATCACATCACACAGATGTAGACCAGAAAACACACCCACAGTCCTAATGAGAGCATGTCTATTCTGGGCTCTGTTTTTAACAGTGTAACACTGAGGTGATGCTCAGACTTGAAACTGTTTCGGTTCTTGTTTTTTAAAGTATGTCAGAGTTGAGAACCCTGAGTGACATAGATACGTGGTGCCAAACTGGACCAGAACATCTCCTGTTTTCTCAGTCAGGCAGGAGACAAAGTCCCAGAATGCCACTTGATCCAGACAGATAAACTCAGATACTGCTCTATTCAATCGTTTTAACTTCCGTATCCTTACATTTCAACATTTTTACATCAATAATTTTTTTTAGACAGTATTTATGCATTAATGAATCAATTACGCAATCAATTTGACTTTGTTTTTACCAATCTAATTACAAAACAACATAATTGCAATTATCTATTTGAATGGTAAATCTTTATTGATAAACTGGGTAAATCAAGATGTAGCCTACATCTATTCACAATACAGGTGAATGCGTGTTATTATTCAATGGGAGTGTGTGAGTTATTGACCTTGTTTTAGCTGATTTCATGGGGCTACAGACAAACAATCCCTTCCATTTTAGGACTTATGTCATTGGCAAGGAGAGGAGAACATGTGATTTTTCAAATGTTATTTTACCTTTATTTAACTAGGCAAGTCAGTTAAGAACAAATTATTATTTACAATGACCGCCCAACCAGGCCAAACCCTAACCCGGACGACGGTGGGCCAATTGTGCGCCGCCCTATGGGACTCCCAATCACGGCCGGTTGTGATACAGCCTCAAATCAAATCAAATTGTATTTGTCACATACACATGGTTAGCAGATGTTAATGTGTGAGTGTAGCGGAATGCTTGTGCTTCTAGCTCCGACAGTGCAGTAATATCTAACAAATAATATAACAATTCCACAACAACTACCTAATACACACAAATCTCAGTAAAGGGTTGGAATAAGAATATGTACATATAAATATATGGATGGGCCGTGACAGACCGGCATAGAAGAGATGCAATAGATGGTATAAAATATAGTATATACGTCTGGGATGAGTAGTGAAAGATATGTAAACATCAGTATTAAAGTGGCATTAATAAAGTGACTAGTGGTTCATTTATTAAAGTGGCCAGTGATTTCAAGTCTGTATGTAGGCAGCAGCCTCTCAATGTTAGTGATGGCTGTTTAACAGTCTGATGGCCTTGAGATAGAAGCTGTTTTTCAGTCTCTCGGTCCCTGCTTTAATGCACCTGTACTGACCTCGCCTTCTGGATGATAGTGGGGTGAACAGGCAGTGGCTCAGGTGGTTGTTGTCCTTGATGATCTTTATGGCCTTCCTGTGACATCGGGTGGTGTAGGTGTCCTGGAGGGCAGGTAGTTTTCCCCCGGTGATACGTTGTGCAGACCTCACTACCCTCTGGAGAGCCTTACGATTGTGGGCGGAGCAGTTGCCGTACCAGGTGGTGATACAGCCCGACAGGATGCTCTCAATTGTGCATCTGTAGAAGTTTGTGAGGGTTTTAGGTGACAAGCCAAATTTCCTCAGCCTCCTGAGGTTGAAGAAGTGCTGATGCTCCTTCTTCACCACACTGTCTGTGTGGGTAGACCAATTCAGTTTGTCCGTGATGGAATCAAACCAGGCGTCTGTAGTGACACCTCTAGCACTGAGATGCAGGGCCTTAGACCGCTGCGCCACTTGGGAGCCCAATTTTACTGAACAACAACATTTGCATAAAAGAAGCAATGTTTTTTTATTTTATTGTGCACTCTCTTTAAGATAGTAATGACTTCAATTGCTAGGCAGAATAGAACCCCACAGTATGAGTCATAATACCCATAAAACCTAGCGGTCAAACAGGGAAATGGTTCCAATCGTTTTTCCACCATACATTTTTCCCATAGGGGATTTTATGAACACTTAAAATAAGGGCTGTGTTTGCATGTAGGCCTACCCTGGTGTGATGTTTTGATAACCATGGAACTCTCTCTAGGACAAGGTGACTTATATCAATATTTATGCCTGTATTTACCCCCCCCCTCCCCCAAACAAAAATGTAACGCTAATTAGTTGCTAATGTGGCTATCATAAAGAACTACAAATGCCATGATCTGGACGAGACTACCGAAGCAAGGCAAAGAATCTCTGGATTAACTATCTAATGTTAGCTGAATGTAGTAATGAATAAAATTTCATTGAAATGGACAATTCTGTGAACTGTCTTGTGCAAGTTTGAAACTGACACAATACCTGTTAGCAAAGGTGTCAGCTTGAGATGATGTGCAGGAGCTTGCAGGGATTTGCATGTCTACTTTGATACTAATTAGCGTCTTCTTTTTTTTTAATCTGAGAGGAAATAGAGATTCATATATTGATAGAACTCACCTTGTCTACACGCTGCGTTGAGTCATTCAAGTGTGTTAACTTCGGTGCAGCATGAGTGGAAAGCTGAAAATGCAGCCCAGACTCCCAGTGCAAAGCTAGCAGTGTATGAGTAAGTGGAGCAGGCCCTTACTTTGCCCTACAAAAAGGGGCTGCGACTGACAGACTCACTTGATCTTCTTACATGAGACACGCTTGAAAGAGGTACCGAACGTAACCGAAAAATGATAGTATGAACCAGTGTTTTTTTTAATCTGTAAAGTACAGAAGTTTGAATATACCGTGCAACATTAATAGGGTACCATTTGAAACACAGCCTTAGATTGCCTGTGCAAGGCTTTCTACAGCAGTCACATCAGCCTGTTCATCACAGTGACGCGCTATCTAAGGGAGAGATGGAGGAGGAGAGGGGTACAGTATACAACACAGGCAGCAAAACATGCCACAAACAGACTGACAAATAAATAGCTTTTTCTGCCCTCCTCCTGAAAAACAAAAAGGACAACAACAAAAAATGCTGTCTTTTATGGCTCGGAGACAGACTACAGCAAGCAGTATCATCTGAAGCCACGACATGGCTTCAAACGTGCCAACCAGAAAATGATTTGACCTCTTTGATAGTGCTTTGATACAGGACCAGACTGCAACAGATATGTGAGCGGTGACCAGATGATACACACATTGTTGGTAAACAGTTTTAATAGCCTGAACTATCTTTGGCCTGTACAATACAGTACGCTGTAATTTAATAGGATATAATCATTCTAGGAATAGCAATGGTCCCAGATTTCCACTGACGTAATGGAACTTCATAGAAACAGGACACAGTGGACTTAAAGCAGCAATCTGTAGTTGCTACATACATTCTTTTGATCTTATAAATTAATGTTATACACCGAGAGTACAAAACATTAAGAGCAACCCCCTAATATTGAGTTAAACACCCCACAGATAACGGGATAACGGGGAAAGTAGTGACAGTTTTCTTTGTAACATCACCGTTAGCCGGCTCAGTGACCAGGTCGCCACGGCTCATAGAACAAGTCATCGCGCACGCAGAGAACACCTCTGGGAAACGCTGTGCGCTCTGGGAAACGCTGCGCGTACTTATCAGGAATGTACTTATCAACATGTTCCTACACGGAGTCTCGGAGGAGGTCAAGGACGAGCTTGCAGCCCGGAAATTACCGATGGATCTTGATTTCCTCTTCGCCCTGACCGTCAGGATCGATGGGCGACAACGGGAACGACGGAGGGAGAGGAGATTTCACTTGCCCATCCAAGGATGCCACCTCGCCTGCGAGGCATACCGTAAGTCCCCGACGGCCCCGTTACCGAGAGAATCCGAGGCTACCCGAGGTTCCCTGAGAGTCGCCGAAGACGGCCGAGTCACCGTTTCCCGAGCCTATGCAACTAGGCAGAGCTGGGTTGTCTCCAGCGGAATGGCTATACAGGCTTAACACTAAGAGTTGCCTGTATTTCGGGACTCGTGGTCATTTTGTGTCCTCTTGTCCATTAAAAGACCAGGTTCACCGGTAGGAGTGAGTACTATGGTAGGTCATTTGGAGAACTTTTCTCCTTGCCTTACACGCACTTCGTTTCATGCCATTATGCTGTGGGGAAACCAGTCAAAATCTCTCCGGGTCCTCATCGACTGGGGCCGACAAGAGCTTTTTGGACTCTACCCTGGCATCCGAGCTGGGCATTCCCACTCAGCCCCTCTCCATTCCCATGGATGTTAGAGCACTGGATGGGCGCTTTATAGGCTGGATCACCCACAACACCACTCCCATCAACCTACGTGTTTCAGAGAACCACAGCGAGGCTATCCAGTTCCTGCTCATTAAGTCTCCTCAGATTCCAGTGGTATTGGGATTCTCCTTCCAGTGGTATTGCGATTCTCCCATTCTGCCATGCCCATTGCCTGAAGTCAGCACAAGGCACCCGCAAAACACCAGTCTCAACGTCAACAGTGAAGAAGCGACTCCGGGAGTTCCTCTGTCCAGTGTCTGTGTTCTTATGCCCATCTTAATCTTTTATTTTTATTGGCCAACCTGAGATATGGATTTCTCTTTGCAACTCTGCCTAGAAGGCCAGCATCCCAGAGTCGCCTCTTCACTGTTGACATTGAGACTGGTGTTTTGCGGGTACTATTTAATGAAGCTGCCAGTTGAGGACTTGTGAGGCATCTGTTTCTCAAACTAGACACTCTAATGACACTCTAATGTCCTCTTGCTCAGTTGTGCACCGGGGCCTCCCACTACTCTGGTTAGATCCAGTTTGCGCTGTTCTGTGAAGGGAGTAGTACACAGCGTTGTACGAGATCTTCAGTTTCTTGGCAATTTCTCATATAGAATAGCCTTCATTTCTCAGAACAAGAATAGAATGACGAGTTTCAGAAGAAAGGTCTTTGTTTCTGGCCATTTTAAGCCTGTAATCGAACCAACAAATGCTGACGCTCCAGATACTCAACTAGTCAAAAGGCCAGTTTTATCGCTTCTTTAATCAGAACGACAGTTTTCAGCTGTGCTAACATAATTGCAAAAGGGTTTTCTAATGATCAATTAGCCTTTTAAAATGATAAACTTGGATTAGCTAACGCAACGTGCCATTGGAACCCAGGAGTGATGGTTGCTGATAATGGGCCTCTGTACGCCTATGTAGATATTCATAAAAAAAATTGCCGTTTCCATCTACAATAGTCATTTACAACATTAACAATGTCTACACTGTATTTCTGATCAATTTGATGTTATTTTAAATGGACAAAAAAGTTGCTTTTCTTTAAAAAAAAAAAAATCTTAGTGACCCCAAACTTTTGAACGGTAGTATATATATATACACTGCTCAAAAAAATAAAGGGAACACTTACACAACACAATGTAACTCCAAGTCAATCACACTTCTGTGAAATCAAACTGTCCACTTAGGAAGCAACACTGATTGACAATACATTTCACATGCTGTTGTGCAAATGGAATAGACAAAAGGTGGAAATTATAGGCAATTAGCAAGACACCCCCCAAAAAGGAGTGATTCTGCAGGTGGTGACCACAGACCACTTCTCAGTTCCTATGCTTCCTGGCTGATGTTTTGGTCACTTTTGAATGCTGGCGGTGCTCTCACTCTAGTGGTAGCATGAGACGGAGTCTACAACCCACACAAGTGGCTCAGGTAGTGCAGTTCATCCAGGATGGCACATCAATGCGAGCTGTGGCAAAAAGGTTTGCTGTGTCTGTCAGCGTAGTGTCCAGAGCATGGAGGCGCTACCAGGAGACAGGCCAGTACATCAGGAGACGTGGAGGAGGCCGTAGGAGGGCAACAACCCAGCAGCAGGACCGCTACCTCCGCCTTTGTGCAAGGAGGTGCACTGCCAGCGCCCTGCAAAATGACCTCCAGCAGGCCACAAATGTGCATGTGTCTGCTCAAACGGTCAGAAACAGACTCCATGAGGGTGGTATGAGGGCCCGACGTCCACAGGTGGGGGTTGTGCTTACAGCCCAACACCGTGCAGGACGTTTGGCATTTGCCAGAGAACACCAAGATTGGCAAATTCGCCACTGGCGCCCTGTGCTCTTCACAGATGAAAGCAGGTTCACACTGAGCACATGAGCACATGTGACAGACGTGACAGAGTCTGGAGACGCCGTGGAGAACGTTCTGCTGCCTGCAACATCCTCCAGCATGACCGGTTTGGCGATGGGTCAGTCATGGTGTGGGGTGGCATTTCTTTGTGGGGCCGCACAGCCCTCCATGTGCTCGCCAGAGGTAGCCTGACTGCCATTAGGTACCGAGATGAGATCCTCAGACCCCTTGTGAGACCATATGCGGACACATGCACATTTGTGGCCTGCTGGAGGTCATTTTGCAGGGCGCTGGCAGTGCACCTCTTTGCACAAAGGCGGAGGTAGCGGTCCTGCTGCTGGGTTGTTGCCCTCCTACGGCCTCCTCCACGTCTCCTGATGTACTGGCCTGTCTCCTGGTAGCGCCTCCATGCTCTGGACACTACGCTGACAGACACAGCAAACCTTTTTGCCACAGCTCGCATTGATGTGCCATCCTGGATGAACTGCACTACCTGAGCCACTTGTGTGGGTTGTAGACTCCGTCTCATGCTACCACTAGAGTGAGAGCACCGCCAGCATTCAAAAGTGACCAAAACATCAGCCAGGAAGCATAGGAACTGAGAAGTGGTCTGTGGTCACCACCTGCAGAATCACTCCTTTTTGGGGGGTGTCTTGCTAATTGCCTATAATTTCCACCTTTTGTCTATTCCATTTGCACAACAGCATGTGAAATTTATTGTCAATCAGTGTTGCTTCCTAAGTGGACAGTTTGATTTCACAGAAGTGTGATTGACTTGGAGTTACATTGTGTTGTTTAAGTGTTCCCTTTATTTTTTTGAGCAGTGTATATATATTTGTATATATATATATATATATATATATATATATATAATCCTATGTGAAAGCAATATATGTTGCCCATGCCGTCTCTCATAGAGTTAACACTACAGAGAATTGGTGCATGTTTCAATCTCCATACACACACACATATTACCATGTTGAATTCCAAAATCCTCTTAAATATGCATACCTTTTAATGTCACGTCACAATTCCATTAGTGCAACAAGGGAGGGAACCAGGTCAGAGTAATTACCCATTAGAGCGAGAGAAAAATACCTACTTTTGACAGGGCCCACATTGGCCCATACAGTATTTTTTAAGAATCATGACAGCTGTGTTTGGAAACAGGAAGATTCGGTTTGAAATGTGAAAGATTCTGACAGATCATTTGTCCCCTCAACATGTTGGGATCTTTCTGTGTCCGTGTGTAAACAATTATACGAGACATGGCGCTGGAAACGCCTTCATGGGTATTTCTATAAATTATGGGGCCAATGTGTGACATTGGGATAAACATTTCTAAATTGTTTGAAAGAAAAATAAGAAAGATTGTTATGCAGTTCCATATATTAAAGGAATAAAAGTGAATATATGCATAACTTCACCTATACAACACCATAGGCCTAACCCTAGGACTATACATCCTTAAGCAGTGTTAAGTCATAGGCCTAACCCTAGGACTATACATCCTTAAGCAGTGTTAAGTCATAGGCCTAACCCTAGGAATATACATCCTTAAGCAGTGTTAAGTCATAGGCCTAACCATAGGACTATACATCCTTAAGCAGTGTTAACCTGTTTGGGCTGCAGGGGCAGTATTGAGTAGCCAGATAAAAGGTGCCCATTTCAAACGGCCTCGTACTCAATTCTTGCTAGTACAATATGCATATTATTATTACTATTGGATAGAAAACACTCTCTAGTTTCTAAAACCGTTTGAATTATATCTGTGAGTAAAACAGAACTCATTTGGCACAAACTTCCTGACCAGGAAGTGGAAAATCTGAAATCGATGCTCTCTTCTAGGTCCTGCCTATAAATGGGCATGATACGTATTAGTATACATGCCCGTCATACACCTTCCCCTGGATGTCAAGAGGCTGTGAGAGAAGAAATGGAGTGTTTATCTTGGTCTGAGTTGGAATAAATCGTCTTGGAATGACGTGTCACCCATTTCCTGTTTTCAGGAAGGCGCGAGGTTGGACCTGGAATTGCCTTCTGAAAAGCTTTCGTTATAGGCGACTACTATCTCCGGCTTTGATTTTATTTGATACATGTGACAATATCATCGTAAAGTATGTTTTTTCAATATAGTTTTATTAGATTTTTGAAATTTATTCGGGATGTTAGGCGTGTTGCGTTGTGTGCCTTTGTTCAGAAAGGAGAGCTTCGCGCCACTTGGCTAGTGCGCTTGCTAATTCAAGAGGGAAAAAGGACGTTCTAAATCCAAACAACGATTGTTCTTGACAAAGGACACCTTGTACAACATTCTGATGGAAGATCAGCAAAAGTAGGACCCATTTTATGATGTTATTTCATATATCTGTCGAACTGTGTACTATTAGTTTTGCGCCCAGGTTTTGGGCACTCTCTCGCCATAACGTAAGCCTTATGTGGTAATGAAGTTATTTTTAGAATTCTAACACGGCGATTGCATTAAGAACTAGTGTATCTATCATTTCCTATACAACATGTATTTTTTAGTTATGTTTATGAATAGCTATTTGGTCAGAATATGTGTGTCAGAAAAAGTGTCAGAAAAAAATCCGGACGTTGTGGGAAAAAGTAGCTACGTTAGCACAATGTATAACCACTGATTTCAGCTCTAAATATGCAAATTTTCGAACAAAACATAAGTGTATGTATAACCTGATGTTATAGGACTGTCATCTGATGAAGAATATCAAGGTTAGTCAAAAACTATATATCTTTTACTGGTTTGTTACGATCGCTAACTTTTGCTGCTGGGAAATGGCTTGTGTTTCTGGCTATTGTGGTAAGCTAATATAACGCTATATTGTGTTTTCGCTGTAAAACACTTAATAAATCGGAAATATTGGCTGGAATCACAAGATGCTTGTCTTTCATTTGCTGTACACTATGTATTTTTCAGAAATGTTTTATGATGAGTATTTAGGTATTTGACGTTGGTGTCTGTAATTATTCTGTCTGCTTTCGGTGCAATTTCTGATTGTAGCTGCAATGTAAACTATGATTTATACCTGAAATATGCACATTTTTCGAACAAAACATAGATTTATTGTATAACATGTTATAAGACTGTCATCTGATGAAGTTGTTTGTTGGTTAGTTTGGTTGGTTCTTGGTTAGTTAGGTTGGCTTTGTGCATGCTACCTGTGCTGTGAAAAATGTCTGTCCTTTTTTGTATTTGGTGGTGAGCTAACATAAATATACGTGCTGTTTTCGCTGTAAAACATTTAAAAAATCGGACATGTTGGCTGGATTCACAAGATGTGTACCTTTCATTTGCTGTATTGGACTTGTTAATGTGTGAAAGTTAAATATTTCTAAAAAATATATTTTGAATTTCGCGCCCTGCACTTGAAGTGGCTGTTGTCATATTGTGGGCGGCCTCTGGCTTGCAGCCAGAAGAAGTTTTAAGTCATAGGCCTAACCCTAGGACTATACATCCTTAAGCAGTGTTAAGTCAACTTCAAGGACTTTCAGGGAATTAATTCAAGCACATAATTGTAATTTTCAAGGACCTCAATGTTATACAACTGTATAATTTATAGAATTGAAAATATAGGGCCTAATATAGAACCCCCTACCAGAAAGCATGTAAAAAGTGTCAAATTAAAATAATAAGAAAAGTAGGCCATTACCACTTTAAGAAATATTAATAATATATTTTTTGGGGCATTGATATTCAAATGATTATTACATTGTAAAATATGTGAGAATAATGTGGACATTGCCTGACTAAATAGATTGGATGCATGGCGATGTTTCTGTAGCACATGTGGTTGGCGGAGGCACACATAACGGGCTCCTGAGTGGCGCAGCGGTCTAAGACACTGCATCTCAGTGCTAGAGGAGTCACTACAGACCCTGGTTCGATTCCAGGCTGTATCACAACCGGCCATGATTGGGAGTCCCATAGGGCAGCGCACAACTGGCCCAGTGTCATTAGGGTTTGGCAAGGGTTAGGGTGTTAATTGTAAATACGAATTTGTTCTATACTGACTTGCCTAGTTAAATTAAAAAACAAGTCAGTTTGGAGGAAACACACCACTGGTGGGAAAATGCACATATTTTCTTTATACATATTTTTTAATATTTGCATGACAATCTGCCGCCTAGTGGATCAAATCAAATCAAATCAAATCAAATGTATTTATATAGCCCTTCGTACATCAGCTGATATCTCAAAGTGCTGTACAGAAACCCAGCCTAAAACCCCAAACAGTAAGCAATGCAGATGTAGAAGCACGGTGGCTAGGAAAAACTCCCTAGAAAGGATGGAGCCCTAGCTAGAGAGACTGAATGAACATTCATGGGATATTTGAATGACGACTGGCTGAGAATCAACCTGAGACCCCATGGAATGTTACCTGACGTTCTAATCTACAAGGTAACATCCACTGATTGGCTGCTGTGATTTCAGCTGGAGTAGGTGTCAACCCGGATCAGTATTCACAAAGCATCTCAGAGTCGGAGTGCTGATCGAGGATCGGTTTTGCCTTCTGAAATCGTAAATGAATAAGACAGAGCGACCTGATCCTAGATCGTCACTCCTACTCTGGACCCAGTCATTACAGTGTGTTTAAACTGTTGTCCTGATCCACACAGTCAGTCCACTAGCCCCCTGGCCTGCAAACAACACTACACACCCATTACTGGAATTCAATAGCATTACCGCCCGTCCCTTTAGCTGGAGTGGCCGTTCAATAGCTATTGCTAAGTCCAGCATTGTTAGACACAGACAGGTTATTGCCACTGACCTAGTGTTATTCTGCTCAATGTGGTATTTCATTAGGATCCCTATTAGCTGTTGCCGAAAAGCAGCAGCTACTCTTCCTATTATTATTAGAAGATTCCTGCTCTCAGATACACAATGTATGCATCCTAAATGGCACACTACTGCCTTTATGGAATATATGGGAATTAACGGGAATATATGGGAATTAACGGGAATATATGGGAATTAACGGGAATATATGGGAATTAACGGGAATTAAGGGGAATATATGGGAATTGACGGGAATATATGGGAATTAACAGGAATATTTGGGAATTAACGGGAATATATGGGAATTAACGAGAATATATGGGAATTTACGGGAATATATGGGAATTAACGGGAATATATGGGAATTAACGGGAATATATGGGAATTAACGGGAATTAAGGGGAATATATGGGAATTTACGGGAATATATGGGAATTAACGAGAATATATGGGAATTAACAGGAATATATGGGAATTAACGGGAATATGGGAATTAACGGAAATATGGGAATTAACGGGAATATATGGGAATTAACGGGAATATATGGGAATTAACGGGAATTAAGGGGAATATATGGGAATTTACGGGAATATATGGGAATTAACGAGAATATATGGGAATTAACAGGAATATATGGAAATTAACAGGAATATATGGGAATTAACGGGAATATATGGGAATTAACGAGAATATGGGAATTTACGGGAATATATGGGAATTAACGGGAATTAAGGGGAATATATGGGAATTTACGGGAATATATGGGAATTAACGAGAATATATGGGAATTAACGGGAATATATGGGAATTAACGGGAATATATGGGAATTAACGGGAATATATGGGAATTAACGGGAATTAAGGGGAATATATGGGAATTTACGGGAATATATGGGAATTAACGAGAATATATGGGAATTAACGAGAATATATGGGAATTAACAGGAATATATGGGAATTAACAGGAATATATGGGAATTAACGGGAATATATGGGAATTAACGAGAATATATGGGAATTTACGGGAATATATGGGAATTAACGGGAACATATGGGAAATAACGGGAATATATGGGAATTAAAGGAAATATATGGGAATTAACAGAAATATATGGGAATTAACAGAAATATATGGGAATTAACGGAAATATATGCTAATTAATATTACTACCATTTAAATGTAGATGTTTTTTGCATTGGATATATTTACCATATCATCTGGAGACAGAAACATAAACCTTTTACCTTATCATAAGTAGACATAATTGCAAAAAAATAAATAATAATTGTTGCGAATTGAGTCGACTCTTCACATGGGATGATTTCACTGAACAACAAAAGAAAGGGAATATTGAATGATTCCCAATGATCCATCGCATCTCCCAAAAACATTTTCAACATTCATCTGTAAAACGATAGTCTAGAAACTAAAGCTTTGGTTTTCTTCCTCTCAGGCTTCCATGTCTTCTCCCTGGACCTACTAAATGTCCACCTCTTGAACATCAGGCCTCATCTTCACTGTCACTTTCCAACCTTGTTGAGGATGGCTCGTTGTCAGGCTCAAAAAGCCTCAAATTTGCCCGGATGGCCACCAATTTTTCAACCCTTGTATTGGTCAGCCTGTTGCGTGCTTTGGTGTGTGTGTTCCCAAATAAGGACCAGTTGCGCTCTGAGGCGGCTGATGTTGGTGGGATTTGGAGGATGATGGAGGAAACAGGGGAAAGAGCCTCAGATCCACAAAGTCCCTTCCATCAGGTGGCTGATGAGATATGTTGGCAAGACTGCCATATTGCATCTCCATCCCAAAGCCCTTGCTTGGAAGTGTACTTCGCCAGACTGCCAAGAACCTTGCCCTCATCCAGGCCAAGGTGGCGAGACACGGTAGTGATGACACCACAGGCCTTGTTGATCTCTGCACCAGACAGGATGCTCTTGCCAGCGTACTTGGGGTCCAACATGTGGCATTGTCTCCCTTAATCCGTGCAATGGCTACTGCTATAGGTTTCAGGCTGCTTACCACTCTCTCCCAAAATACATCATCCAGGAGGATCCTCTTGATGGGACTGTCCATATCGACAGACTGTGATATGGCCATTTCTTGGAGAGACTCGTTCCCCTCCAGGAGACTGTCAAACATGACAACACCACCCCAACGGGTGTTGCTGGGAAGCTTCCATGTGGTGTTCTTATTCTTCTCACTTTGCTTGGTGAGGTAGATTGCTGCTACAACTTGATGACCTTTCACATACCTAATAATTTCCTTGGCTCTCTTGTAGAGTGTATCCATTGTTTTTAGTGCCATGATGTCCCTGAGGAGCAGATTCAATGCATGAGCTGTGATGTCAGGGTAGGACTCCTCCACTTTAGACCAAGCAGCCTTCATGTTCACAGCATTGTCTATCACCAGTGAAAATACCTTCTGTAGTCCAAGATCATTGATGACTGCCTTCAGCTCATCTGCAATGTAGAGACCGGTGTGTCTGTTGTCCCTTGTGTCTGTGCTCTTGTAGAATACTGGTTGAGGGGTGGAGATGATGTAGTTAATTATTCCTTGCCCACGAACATTCGACCACCCATCAGAGATGATTGTAATACAGTCTGCTTTTTCTATAATTTGCTTGACCTTCACTTGAACTCTGTTGAACTCTGCATCCAGCAAATGAGTAGATAAAGCATGTCTGGTTGGAGAGGTGTATGCTGGGCGAAGAACATTCAGAAATCTCTTCCAATACACATTGCCTGTGAGCATCAGAGGTGAACCAGTTGCATACACAGCTCAAGCAAGACATTAATCAGCATTTCTCTGACTACGTTCCTCCATTGAGTCAAAAAAACTTCTGATTCCAGGAGGACCATGAGCTGATGCTATTGATGAGGTGTCTGATTCATCATTTTCACCTCGAATAGAAGTAGAGGGACTTTTGTCAGAGGTTGCTTGTTGTGAGCGCTGAGGGAATTTTGTGCTTTTGGACAGATGATTCTGCATCTTTGTTGCATTCTTCACATATGATTTGGCACAGTATTTGCAAATGTACACAGCTTTTCCTTCTACATTAGCTGCAGTGAAATGTCTCCACACGTCAGATAGCGCCCGTGGCATTTTCCGTAAAGATTAGAAATTGTAAAAAAACAAATACAATTCCATGTACAGATAAATAGTAAAGCAGTTAGATGAAACAACTCCTTTGTAAGATAAATGTTTTAAAATGAAACATGTATGGAAACAGGTGAATTAACACTCCTCAGTTAGCAGGCTCAATCAAGCTAAAACCCACATGGTAGCAAAAACTAACTAGCAGAAATTGTTAACAAGTTAGAAATTATTTAAACACACTTTGCTGTAGGCTACTATTTACTAGTTAACAAAAAATCATGTATGTCATATAAAATATATTCACCCCACCCAGTATTGTAATCAAAACTTATCAGAAAGCATGCAGTCCTTGGCTCAGACAGTGTAGTAGTGTGGGCTCAATAGCATCTCATTAGTGGGCAAGATCTTGAGAATCAGCTGCACATGTGATGGACGAATGCACTGTGCATGCAGAGCGTTGCAATTCCATTGAATTGGGGATAGTTTAACCAACATATACCACAAGACCTAGAATTGCCTTATGTGTATCCCACAAAAAAAAAGGTTCACTGTTATAAGTTAACTAGTTAGATGAATTTAAGCAAAATTCCCCAAATTCCCAGGCTAAACTTTCCATGGAAAATTTCCGGAAAAAGTATCCAACCCTTTGCAACCCTAGCTCTACCTTTGACTGGGCGCATAGGTAGTGTACTAGATAGGGAATAGGGTGCCTTTTCATTGTGAAATCAACAACATCAACTGGGGCTGCAGATTAAACCAAAGGCTTAAAGAATGAAACCAAACACAGCTCCCCCTTTGGTTAATCTGACCACTCCTCCATTATGCTCCTCCCCTACAGTGGAGGTGTCATAATACCCATAAAACCTAGCAGTCAAACAGGGAAATGGTTCTAATCGTTTTTCCACCAGCTTCTATCACCATCAGACTGAGAAACAGCTTCTATCACCATCAGACTGTTGAACAGCTTCTATTACCATCAGACTGTTGAACAGCTTCTATTACCATCAGACTGTTGAACAGCTTCTATTACCATCAGACTGTTGAACAGCTTCTATTACCATCAGACTGTTGAACAGCTTCTATCACCATCAGACTGTTGAACAGCTTCTATTACCATCAGACTGTTGAACAGCTTCTATTACCATCAGACTGTTGAACAGCTTCTATTACCATCAGACTGTTGAACAGCTTCTATTACCATCAGACTGTTGAACAGCTTCTATTACCATCAGACTGTTGAACAGCTTCTATTACCATCAGACTGTTGAGCAGATTCTATCACCATCAGACTGTTGAACAGCTTCTATTACCATCAGACTGTTGAACAGATTCTATTACCATCAGACTGTTGAACAGCTTCTATTACCATCAGACTGTTGAACAGCTTCTATCACCATCAGACTGTTGAACAGCTTCTATTACCATCAGACTGTTGAACAGCTTCTATTACCATCAGACTGTTGAACAGCTTCTATTACCATCAGACTGTTGAACAGCTTCTATTACCATCAGACTGTTGAACAGCTTCTATTACCATCAGACTGTTGAACAGCTTCTATTACCATCAGACTGTTGAACAGCTTCTATCACCATCAGACTGTTGAACAGCTTCTATCACCATCAGACTGTTGAACAGCTTCTATCACCATCAGACTGTTGAACAGCTTCTATTACCATCAGACTGTTGAACAGCTTCTATCACCATCAGACTGTTGAACAGCTTCTATTACCATCAGACTGTTGAACAGCTTCTATCACCAGACCATCAGACTGTTGAACAGCTTCTATCACCAGACCATCAGACTGTTGAACAGCTTCTATCACCATCAGACTGTTGAACAGCTTCTATTACCATCAGACTGTTGAACAGCTTCTATCACCATCAGACTGTTGAACAGCTTCTATCACCATCAGACTGTTGAACAGCTTCTATTACCATCAGACTGTTGAACAGCTTCTATCACCATCAGACTGTTAAACAGCTTCTATTACCATCAGACTGTTGAACAGCTTCTATCACCATCAGACTGTTAAACAGCTTCTATTACCATCAGACAGCTATCACTAGCCATATACCAGGTGATGCACACTCACTCACACAAAACACACACACAACCTATCACAAACAGACACACACACACACACAGCTAACACTGCTGTCCTATGCTATAGAAAGATTGAACCGCTGGTCACTTCCTGTTTCAAACTGTGTATTTAAAATACTGTATCCCCGACAGAGCTCATTTCTACTACTGTATATTGTATTTTAATTACACGATTTATACACACCACATATTTATTTATATACTGGATTCTCAACATAGCTCACTCTAATATATATATTCTGCTGTACATCTCATTCTTACTTGATCTCGTGTAAATTCTCCTGGTGTACATACGTATAGATTACATGTAATTACTGCTACAGTATTATTTGGCTTGTCAATCAGATTTGTCCCGCCGTTCTTGTTTTTAATTGTCTTTTTCCTCGTCCTTACATTTTAATAGTTTGAAATGTTCCTGCTGAAAGTAACTTCAGCATTTTGCTGCAACAGCTATAAAACCTTCTAAACTGTAAACGCAACCAATACACTTGAAATGAAAAGCCAACAGGGGAAACAGTAAATGGTTAAAATGGAGAGTGAAGGAGTCTGATGATCACTCTGAGGGAGGTGTGTGTGTGTGTGTGTGTGTGTGTGTGTGTGTGTGTGTGTGTGTGTGTGTGTGTGTGTGTGTGTGTGTGTGTGTGTGTGTGTGTGTGTGTGTGCTTCTTGTTTCTCTGGTTCCATGTTTCCCCCACACCTATGTGTCATGTAATGTGCTGTGAAAGCCCCACTGGGCTGAGTGGGGAGGCACGATGCTACAGTAGAAGATAAACAACAAGGCAGAGCACACAGTCTCTCTCTCTCTCTCTCACACACACATTAACACACACACACACACACACACACACACACACATACACACACGTCTCTCTCTCTCACACACACACTCTCTCTCTCTCACACACACACACACAATCTCACACACACATTAACACACGTCGCTCTCTCTCCCTCTCTCTCACACACACACACGTCTCTCTCTCACACACACTCTCTCTCACACACACTCTCTCTCTCACACACACACAGTCACAATCTCACAAACACACACAGACACACACACAAACACACAGACAGACACACACACACACAGCACTCGGCCAGCATATAGATAATTGGCCTCTTCCCGTCAGCTAATGCTGACATTTCTGTCTAAACAGTGTCCAAACACACATAAACAAAGCAAGGGAATGCCAATTAGGCTTGGGCAGTATCCAGATTTTCATACCTTCATACCGACCTTGTGCCATACATACATTCAGTAATACTGGCACTGAACACAAGGAGGGCTATTTTCAAACCCCACTGAGTCTAATCCGAAAGTTAGCAAAGGCTAACAAGTACATGTAACATCCCATAGAGAATGCTAACTAAAACGCTAATGAGCGCATTGCAAAATGTTATAGTCTCTGACCTAAAGTAGGACAGACATCCCAGCTAATAGAGTTATACAAATATCAAAAACAATATAAATATGAGGACTGGCCACCGTGCTTCTACACCTGCATTGCTTGCTGTTTGAGGTTTTAGGCTGGGTTTCTGTACAGCACTTTGAGATATTAGCTGATGTACGAAGGGCTTTATAAATACATTTGATTGATTGATTGAGCAAGGCTCTTGATCCAGGAAGGAATTCTCTGCTGTTACCGAGCGAAAGTAGATTTCTTGGAAGAAGCTAACCACATAGCTAGATAGCTAACTAGCAACTCAATGAGCAAACCAGATGCACAACTGCCGAGTATTTAGCACGTTTTAAACAGTTAACTTAATAGTTCTAAGATATCTAAGTTGGCAAACATTTAGTTGTGAATTCCGTACTGTTACTAGATCACCTGGCGCTGCACAACCCTGAGTGACTCACAAGGTTCTGGCCTCCTCGGTGTGTGTTTATAAACTAACATTACTGCTAAGCTTCATCATGAACAATTATTTGACAGGTGAAATGAAAGTAGCTACAAATATTCATATGTATTTAGAAAATATAGTTTCAACAGTACTGACCCACCCTGTTTCTGGATTTAACCCTCCTGTAGGTTTTAACTCCAACCCTCCTGTAGGTTTTAACTCCAACCCTGTACCTGAAGAGATACCCTCCTGTAGGTTTTAACTCCAACCCTGTTCCTGAAGAGATACCCTCCTGTAGGTTTTAACTCCAACCCTGTTCCTGAAGAGAAACCCTCCTGTAGGTTTTAACTCCAACCCTGTTCCTGGAGAGATACCCCCCTGTAGGTTTTAACTCCAACCCTGTTCCTGGAGAGATACCCCCCTGTAGGTTTTAACTCCAACCCTGTTCCTGGAGAGATACCCTCCTGTAGGTTTTAACTCCAACCCTGTTCCTGGAGAGAAACCCTCCTGTAGGTTTTAACTCCAACCCTGTTCCTGGAGAGATACCCCCCTGTAGGTTTTAACTCCAACCCTGTTCCTGGAGAGATACCCCCCTGTAGGTTTTAACTCCAACCCTGTTCCTGGAGAGATACCCTCCTGTAGGTTTTAACTCCAACCCTGTTCCTGGAGAGAAACCCTCCTGTAGGTTTTAACTCCAACCCTGTTCCTGGAGAGAGACCCTCCTGTAGGTTTTAACTCCAACCCTGTTCCTGGAGAGAAACCCTCCTGTAGGTTTTAACTCCAACCCTGTTCCTGGAGAGATACCCCCCTGTAGGTTTTAACTCCAACCCTGTTCCTGGAGAGATACCCCCCTGTAGGTTTTAACTCCAACCCTGTTCCTGGAGAGATACCCTCCTGTAGGTTTTAACTCCAACCCTGTTCCTGGAGAGAAACCCTCCTGTAGGTTTTAACTCCAACCCTGTTCCTGGAGAGATACCCCCCTGTAGGTTTTAACTCCAACCCTGTTCCTGGAGAGAAACCCTCCTGTAGGTTTTAACTCCAACCCTGTTCCTGGAGAGATACCCTCCTGTAGGTTTTAACTCCAACCCTGTACCTGAAGAGATACCCTCCTGTAGGTTTTAACTCCAACCCTGTTCCTGGAGAGAAACCCTCCTGTAGGTTTTAACTCCAACCCTGTTTCTGGATTTAACCCTCCTGTAGGTTTACGCTCCAACCCTAATCTAGCACACCTGATTCTAATAATTAGCTGGTTGACGAGGGAAATCAGGTTAGTTACAACTGGGTTGGAGTTAAAACCTACAGGACTGGACGCCATGCCTGGACTGGGCACCGGTGCAGTGTATTGGCAGACAGGGATTGGGACTGGGGACAGGAAGGCCAGACAGGGACAGTGGAGTGGGACAGGGAAGCCCAGGGTCATGTTGCATTACATTTCAGGAAACAATTGACCAGCTGACTACTGAGCTCTATTATGGTGCCAGAGAAAGAAAGAAAGAAAGAAAGAAAGAAAGAAAGAAAGAAAGAAAGAAAGAAAGGACGGACATCATGTGAACTGTGTTGTTGTAAAGAGAAAGGATGGACGGACGGACGGACGGACGGACGGACAGACGGACAGACGGACAGACGGACAGACGGACAGACGGACAGCATGTGAACTGGTATAATGTCGTGACCAGTCCGAGCAGCCTTCCTCTAACAAGCATCTCTTAATAGCAGCATTGTTATTCCTCCAACAACGTCGTTAAAATGAGACTCAACACTCTCTGTGTCCTCCTATTCTCTGCAGGGGCCACAACACCTGTGACAGGCCTATAATAATACTTTATATGGTCATAGAAATCAGATTGGGATTTTGTACAATGAATCAAATCCACAATAAACCGACGCTCTTGATCTCAAGTCAAGAAATATGTTTGTTCGACGTGGGCACTGTCTTTTTCTACCTGTGATAACAACATCAACAACAACCACAACCACAACAACAACCACAACAACAACCACAACAACAACAACCACAACAACAACCACAACAACAACCACAACAACAACCACAACCACAACAACCACAACAACAACCACAACCACAACAACCACAACCACAACAACAACAACCACAACAACAACAACAACAACAACAACCACAACAACAACAACCACAACAACAACCACAACAACAACCACAACCACAACAACAACAACAACCACAACCACAACAACAACCACAACCACAACAACAACCACAACCACATCAACAACCACAACCACATCAACAACCACAACATCAACAACCACCACAACAACCACCACAACAACAACCACAACAACAACCACAACAACAACAACAACAACAACCACCACAACAACAACCACAACAACAACCACAACAACAACAACCACCACAACCACAACCACAACAACAACAACAACAACCACAACAACCACAACAACAACAACCACAACAACCACAACAACCACAACCACAACAACCACAACAACAACAACCACAACAACCACAACAACAGCAACAACAACAACAACAACCACCACAACAACCACAACAACCACAACAACCACAACAACAACAACCACAACAACAACCACAACAACAACCACAACAACAACCACAACAACAACCACAACCACAACAACCACAACAACCACAACAACAACAACAACCACAACAACAACAACAACAACAACCACAACAACCACAACAACAACCACAACCACCACAACAACAACCACAACCACCACAACAACAACCACAACAACAACAACCACAACAGCAACAACCACAACAACAACAACAACCACAACAACAACCACAACAACAACCACAACAACCACAACCACCACCACAACCACAACAACAACAACCACAACAACAACAACCACAACCACAACATCAACAACCACAACCACCACAACAACCACAACCACAACAGCAACAACCACAACCACCACAACAACAACAACAGCAACAACCACAACAACAACCGAGAAAACTTGTTGTTTTTCTCACTTGTTTCCCTCTCGAAGTGACTTTTTTTCTTACACAATGTGAACGCAGCAGAGAAGTTTTGGCTGGCTAGATGTCGGTTGTTATGGCGACGGCGGATCATCTGGGCCAGGGTTCCGCAGGCAGGCACCTCGTCACCCAGCTCTGTTCCATAAGTATCACCATAACAACAACCGAACTCTCCATCAGAATGCCACCATGGTCAGAAGTCCAAAATGGCATCCTATTCCCTATATAGCACAATACTTTTGAGGGGGGCCCCTAAGGATATGGTCAAACGTAGTGCACTATATAGGGAATAGGGTGACATTTGAGACTCATCCTGGGTTTGTATTGAAGATAACCCCCACATCCATCCACTCATTCAACAACACTAGCTGATTGTGTGGCAGGATTTAGGAATGCACAAAAATCATTCCCACAACTTCACATGTTAAAAAAAACACTATTTTCCCAGACTGCAAGACCATCAGACAATGAGCAATGGCAGCTATTCCCAGGAGAGGGACCCCCTCAAATATCAGGCCTGAACAGGAGAGGGACCCCCTCAAATATCAGGCCTGAACAGGAGAGGGACCCCCTCAAATATCAGGCCTGAACAGGAGAGAGACCCCCTCAAATATCAGGCCTGAAGAGGAGAGGGACCACCTCAAATATCAGGCCTGAAGAGGAGAGGGACCACCTCAAATATCAGGCCTGAACAGGAGAGGGACCCCCTCAAATATCAGGCCTGAACAGGAGAGGGACCCCCTCAAATATCAGGCCTGAACAGGAGAGGGACCCCCTCAAATATCAGGCCTGAACAGGAGAGAGACCACCTCAAATATCAGGCCTGAACAGGAGAGAGACCACCTCAAATATCAGGCCTGAACAGGAGAGAGACCCCCTCAAATATCAGGCCTGAACAGGAGAGAGACCACCTCAAATATCAGGCCTGAACAGGAGAGGGACCCCCTCAAATATCAGGCCTGAACAGGAGAGAGACCCCCTCAAATATCAGGCCTGAACAGGAGAGGGACCCCCTCAAATATCAGGCCTGAACAGGAGAGAGGCCCCCTCAAATATCAGGCCTGAACAGGAGAGGGACCACCTCAAATATCAGGCCTGAACAGTAGAGGGACCCCCTGAAATATCAGGCCTGAACAGGAGAGGGACCCCCTGAAATATCAGGCCTGAACAGGAGAGAGACCACCTCAAATATCAGGCCTGAACAGGAGAGAGACCCCCTCAAATATCAGGCCTGAACAGGAGAGGGACCCCCTCAAATATCAGGCCTGAACAGGAGGGAGACCACCTCAAATATCAGGCCTGAACAGGAGAGAGACCACCTCAAATATCAGGCCTGAACAGGAGAGAGACCACCTCAAATATCAGGCCTGAACAGGAGAGAGACCACCTCAAATATCAGGCCTGAACAGGAGAGAGACCCCCTCAAATATCAGGCCTGAACAGGAGAGGGACCCCCTCAAATATCAGGCCTGAACAGGAGAGGGACCACCTCAAATATCAGGCCTGAACAGGAGAGGGACCCCCTCAAATATCAGGCCTGAACAGGAGAGGGACCCCCTGAAATATCAGGCCTGAACAGGAGAGAGACCCCCTGAAATATCAGGCCTGAACAGGAGAGAGACCACCTCAAATATCAGGCCTGAACAGGAGAGAGACCACCTCAAATATCAGGCCTGAACAGGAGAGAGACCCCCTCAAATATCAGGCCTGAACAGGAGAGGGACCCCCTCAAATATCAGGCCTGAACAGGAGAGGGACCACCTCAAATATCAGGCCTGAACAGGAGAGAGACCACCTCAAATATCAGGCCTGAACAGGAGAGAGACCACCTCAAATATCAGGCCTGAACAGGAGAGAGACCACCTCAAATATCAGGCCTGAACAGGAGAGAGACCACCTCAAATATCAGGCCTGAACAGGAGAGAGACCACCTCAAATATCAGGCCTGAACAGGAGAGGGACCCCCTCAAATATCAGGCCTGAACAGGAGAGGGACCACCTCAAATATCAGGCCTGAACAGGAGAGAGACCCCCTCAAATATCAGGCCTGAACAGGAGAGGGACCCCCTCAAATATCAGGCCTGAACAGGAGAGAGGCCCCCTCAAATATCAGGCCTGAACAGGAGAGGGACCACCTCAAATATCAGGCCTGAACAGGAGAGGGACCCCCTGAAATATCAGGCCTGAACAGGAGAGAGACCACCTCAAATATCAGGCCTGAACAGGAGAGAGACCCCCTCAAATATCAGGCCTGAACAGGAGAGGGACCCCCTCAAATATCAGGCCTGAACAGGAGAGGGACCACCTCAAATATCAGGCCTGAACAGGAGAGGGACCCCCTGAAATATCAGGCCTGAACAGGAGAGAGACCCCCTGAAATATCAGGCCTGAACAGGAGAGAGACCCCCTCAAATATCAGGCCTGAACAGGAGAGGGACCACCTCAAATATCAGGCCTGAACAGGAGAGAGACCACCTCAGAGAGAGTTGAAGGCTGTTAAACACTTCCGACAGGCAGAGAACCAACAACTACATCTTCTCCAAGATAAAAGAGAAGGTAAAGCCTCTGGTTCCCCGTGGGATTCAGACCATCAAAGCCTGGGCTAAATTTCCTGTGGCAACATTCTTTCCCAATGTTGGACACTGTTTGTACAGCTCTCACAGAGTCTCTCTCTCTCTCTCTGTCTCTCTGTCTCTCTGTCTCTCTCTCTCTCTCTCTCTCTCTCTCTCTCTCTCTCTCTCTCTCTCTCTCTCTCTCTCTCTCTCTCTCTCTCTCTCTCTCTCTCTCTCTCTCTCTCTCTCTCTCTCTCTCTCTCTCTCTCTCTCTCTCTCTCTCTCTCTCTCTCTCTCTCTCTCTCTCTCTCTCTCTCTCTCTCTCTCTCTCTCTCTCTCTCTCTCTCTCTCTCTCTCTCTCTCTCTCTCTCTCCAGCTCCTCACTAGCTCCTCTCCAGCTCTCACAGAGTCTCTCTCTCTCTCTCTCTCTCTCTCTCTCTCTCTCTCTCTCTCTCTCTCTCTCTCTCTCTCTCTCTCTCTCCAGCTCCAGGCATCAACCTTTCTTCAGCAGGCAGCACTAGACATATCAAAAGAAATATGCTGCGCTGCTTCTTTTTAATATTTGAGGAAAATGTAGGATTCGCGGGCGGCATCTTGTGAAGAAACTAACGGATTAGGGACGGAAGGAGCCTGTGCAGCTAGTGCCTGGAAGAGAGGTGTGTGTGTGTGTGTGTGTGTGTGTGTGTGTGTGTGTGTGTGTGTGTGTGTGTGTGTGTGTGTGTGTGTGTGATAGCTGTCAACAACACACACACCCTCCCTGAGATTGTCTTCACGTAGACGATGACAATAGAATAATAATGAACAAAAATGTTATCACGTCTTCACCCGCTCCTCTTCTCTGGCGCTCGTTGTTGCCAGGTTACCTGCCACCATCGTTACGCCCACCTGCGCCTCATGAGACTCACCTGGACTCCATCACCTTCCCGATTACCTCCCCTATATCTGTCACTCCCCCTTTGGTTCTTTCCTCAGGCGTTATTGACTCTGTTTCATGTCTGTACGCTACTCGTAGTTCTTGTTTTATTCCATGTTCGTTTATTTATTAAATTCACTCCCTGTACTTGGTTCCCGATTCCGAGAGTACATGTTACAAATATAAACGCAAAATGCAACAATTTCAAAGATTTTGCTAAGTTACAGTTCATATAAAGAAATCAGTCAATTGAAATGTATTCAAGCCTTAACCTATGGATTTCACATGACTGGGCAGGGGCGTAGCCACGGGTGGGCCTGGGAGGGTATAGGCCCACCCACTTGGGAGCCAGACCCACCCACTTGGGAGCTAGGCCTAGCTAATCAAAATGAGTTTTCCCCCACAATAGGGCTGTATTACATGCAGAAATAAATACACATTCTTTGTTTGATATTTATGTCTGAGTGTTGGATTGTGCCGCTGGCGATCCGTAAATAAAGAACGCCAAGAAAATGTTGCCAACTTGTTTGCTTAATGTAAGGAGTTTGGAATGAGTTATACTTTATATATATATATAGTTATAGTTATTACTATATTTTAGCAATTACATTTACTTTTGATACTTATGTATATTTAAAACCAAATACTTTTAGACTTTGCTCAAGTAATATATTACTGGCTGACTTTTACTTCAGTCACTTTTTATGAAGGTATCTTTACTACGACTCAAGTATGACAATTGGGTACTTTTTTTTTTACCACTGGAATGAATTATATACCTTGTAGAACTAAAAGGTTCAACTCTACCAAACACGTAACTGGTCAACTACCTAGCTTTACTTTACAGTAGAGAACATCCACAACATGTACTGTAGGTACTTTACAGTAGAGAACATCCACAACATGTACTGTAGGTACTTTACAGTAGAGAACATCCACAACATGTACTGTAGGTACTTTACAGTAGAGAACATCCACAACATGTACTGTAGGTACTTTACAGTAGAGAACATCCACAACATGTACTGTAGGTACTTTACAGTAGTAGAGGAACATCACCACAGACAGCCCTCAGGCGTCACCACAGACAGCCCTCAGGCGTCACCACAGTCATTCCTCAGGCGTCACCACAGACAGCCCTCAGGCGTCACCACAGTCAGCCCTCAGGCGTCACCACAGTCAGCCCTCAGGCGTCACCACAGACAGACCTCAGGCGTCACCACAGACAGCCCTCAGGCGTCACCACAGTCAGCCCTCAGGCGTCACCACAGACAGACCTCCGGCGTCACCACAGTCAGCCCTCCGGCGTCACCACAGTCAGCGCTCAGGCGTCACCACAGACAGACCTCCGGCGTCACCACAGACAGACCTCCGGCGTCACCACAGACAGACCTCCGGCGTCACCACAGACAGACCTCCGGCGTCACCACAGACAGACCTCCGGCGTCACCACAGACAGACCTCAGGCGTCACCACAGACAGACCTCAGGCGTCACCACAGACAGACCTCAGGCGTCACCACAGACAGACCTCAGGCGTCACCACAGTCAGCCCTCAGGCGTCACCACAGACAGCCCTCAGGCGTCACCACAGTCAGCCCTCAGGCTTCACCACAGTCAGCCCTCAGGCGTCACCACAGACAGACCTCAGGCGTCACCACAGACAGACCTCAGGCGTCACCACAGACAGACCTCAGGCGTCACCACAGACAGCCCTCAGGCGTCACCACAGACAGCCCTCAGGCGTCACCACAGACAGCCCTCAGGCGTCACCACAGACAGCCCTCAGGCGTCACCACAGACAGCCCTCAGGAGTCACCACAGACAGACCTCAGGCGTCACCACAGTCAGCCCTCAGGCGTCACCACAGTCAGCCCTCAGGCGTCACCACAGACAGCCCTCAGGCGTCACCACAGACAGCCCTCAGGAGTCACCCCTCTGATTCCAGCTACTGACACACACACCTTCATTCTTTACCTTTTGATATCAAAATCGTGTTAAAAGGAATCATAAACCAGAACTCTCTACAGATTCAATCTCCTGATCTAACACTAATGTACTGTAGCTACAGTAAGTTGGTGAGACCAAAGGGGGTATACTGTTGTGTAGTATAGTATTATGGTGTAGTACTGTGGTGTAAAACTATAATGTAGTAATATAGTGTAGTAATGTATTAATGCAGTGTAGTACTGTAGTGTAGTAATGTAGTGTATTAATGTAATGCAGTACTGTAGTGTAGTAATGCAGTTGTGTAGTACTGTAGCGGAGTAAGGTAGTGTAGTACTGTAGTGTAGTACTGTAGTGTAGTACTGTAGTGTAGTACTGCAGTGTAGTACTGTAGTGTAGTACTGCAGTGTAGTAATGTAGTGTAGTACTGCAGTGTGGTAATGTAGTGTGGTAATGTAGTGTAGTACTGCAGTGTAGTAATGCAGTGTAGTAATGCAGTGTAGTACTGTAGTGTGGTAATGTAGTGTAGTACTACAGTGTAGTAATGCAGTGTAGTACTGTAGTGTGGTAATGTAGTGTAGTAATGTAGTGTAGTACTGTAGTGTAGTACTGCAGTAGTGTAGTACTGTGGTGTAGTAGTGTAGTGCTGTAGTGGTGTACTGTAGTGTAGTACTGTAGTGTGGTAATGTAGTGTAGTAATGTAGTGTATTAATGTAGTGTAGTACTGTAGTGTAGTAATGTGGTGTAGTACTGTAGTGTAATACTGTAGTGTAGTACTGCAGTGTAGGAATGTGGTGTAGTAATGTAGTGTAGTACTGTAGTGTAGTAATGTGGTGTAATACTGTAGTGTAATACTGTAGTGTAATAGTGTAGTGTAATACTGTAGTGTAATAATGTAGTGTAGTAATGTGGTGTAGTAATGTAGTTTAGTATTGTATGTTGTACTGTAGTGTATTACTGTAGTGTTGAACTGTTGTAGTGTAGTGTAGTAATGTAGTACTGTAGTGTTGTACTGTATTAGTGTAGTAATGTAGTGTATTACTGTAGTGTAGTACTGTAGTAGTGTAGCAATGTAGTATTGTACTGTAGTAGTGTAGTAATGTAGTGCTGTGCTGTAATGGTGTAGTACTGTAGTGTAGTGTTGTACTGTAGTGTAGTATTGTAGTGTAGTAGTGTAGTGTAGTACTGTAGTGTAGTAATGTAGTGTAGTACTGTAGTACTGTAGTAGTGTAGTACTGTATTGTAGTACTGTAGTGTAGTAATGTAGTGTAGTACTGTATTGTAGTACTGTAGTGTAGTACTGTAGTGTAGTACTGTAGTGTAGTACTGTAGTAGTGTAGTAATATAGTGTAGTACTGTATTGTAGTACTGTAGTGTAGTATTGTAGTGTAGTACTGTAGTAGTGTAGTAATGTAGTGTAGTAATGTAGTGTAGTACTGTAGTGTAGTAATGTAGTGTAGTACTGTAGTGTAGTACTGTATTGTAGTACTGTAGTGTAGTACTGTAGTGTAGTACTGTAGTAGTGTAGTAATGTAGTGTAGTAATGTAGTGTAGTACTGTAGTGTAGTAATGTAGTGTAGTACTGTATTGTAGTACTGTAGTGTAGTACTGTAGTGTAGTACTGTAGTAGTGTAGTACTGTAGTAGTGTAGTAATGTAGTGTAGTAATGTAGCGTAGTACTGTAGTGTAGTACTGTAGTGTAGTACTGTAGTAGTGTAGTAATGTCGTGTAGTAATGTAGTGTAGTACTGTATTGTAGTACTGTAGTGTAGTACTGTATTGTAGTACTGTAGTGTAGTACTGTAGTAGTGTAGTACTGTAGTAATGTAGTGTAGTACTGTATTGTAGTACTGTAGTGTAGTATTGTAGTGTAGTACTGTAGTAGTGTATTAATGTAGTGTAGTAATGCAGTGTAGTACTGTAGTGTAGTACTGTATTGTAGTACTGTAGTGTAGTACTGTATTGTAGTACTGTAGTGTAGTAATGTAGTGTAGTACTGTAGTGTAGTACTGTAGTGTAGTACTGTAGTGTAGTATTGTAGTAGTGTAGTACTGTGATGTAGTGTTGTGCTGTAGTGTAGTAATGTAGTGTAGTATTGTACTGCTGTCGTGTAGTAATGTTGTGTAGTACTGTAGTGTAGTACTGTAGTGTAGTGTATTAATGTAGTGTAGTACTGTAGTGTAGTAGTGTAGCGGTGTAGTGTAGTACTGTAGTGTAGCGGTGTAGTGTAGTACTGTAGTGTAGTATTGTATTGTAGTATTGTGGTGGTGTGCTGTAGTAGTGTAGTGTAGTAATGTAGTGTAGTAGTGTAGCGGTGTAGTGTAGTACTGTAGTGTAGTATTGTATTGTAGTATTGTGGTGGTGTGCTGTAGTAGTGTAGTGTAGTACTGTAGTGTAGTAGTGTAGCGGTGTAGTGTAGTACTGTAGTGTAGTATTGTATTGTAGTATTGTGGTGGTGTGCCTTAGTAGTGTAGTAATGTAGTGTAGTAATGTAGTGTAGTAATGTATTGTAGTACTGTAGTGTAGTACTGTATTGTAGTACTGTAGTGTAGTAATGTATTGTAGTATTGTGGTGGTGTGCTGTAGTAGTGTAGTGTTGTACTGTAGTGTAGTACTGTAGTGCAGTACTGTATTGTAGTACTGTAGTGTAGTAATGTATTGTAGTATTGTGGTGGTGTGCTGTAGTAGTGTAGTGTAGTAATGTAGTGTAGTATTGTAGTGTAGTAGTGTAGTGTAGTACTGTAGTGTAGTAATGTATTGTAGTATTGTGGTGGTGTGCTGTGATGTAGTAGTGTAGTGTAGTGTAGTACTGTAGTGTAGTAGTGTAGTGTATTAATGTGTTGTAGTACTGTAGTGTAGTAATGTAGTGTAGTAGTGTAGTGTATTAATGTATTGTAGTACTGTAGTGTAGTCATGTAGTGTATTAATGTAATGTAGTACTGTAGTGTAGTATTGTGGTGGTGTGCTGTGCTGTGCTGTAGTAGTGTAGTGTAGTGTAGTGTAGTAATGTATTGTAGTATTGTGGTGGTGTGCTGTGCTGTGCTGTAGTAGTGTAGTGTAGTGTAGTAATGTATTGTAGTATTGTGGTGGTGTGCTGTGCTGTGCTGTAGTAGTGTAGTGTAGTGTAGTAATGTATTGTAGTATTGTGGTGGTGTGCTGTGCTGTGCTGTAGTAGTGTAGTGTAGTGTAGTAATGTATTGTAGTATTGTGGTGGTGTGCTGTGCTGTGCTGTAGTAGTGTAGTGTAGTGTAGTACTGTAGTGTAGTATTGTGGTGGTGTGCTGTGCTGTGCTGTAGTAGTGTAGTGTAGTGTAGTAATGTGCTGTATCGCAGCATCAGTGGCTTGTGCTCTTAGACAGCTGTGCCACATTTCTACTGACTTAGAGGGAATACAGAATGCCCTTATCAAGGGGAAAACCAAGCTTTCACAACACATTACATGACACATAGGTGTAGGGGCATCATGGAACCAGAGAAACAAGAGGCATTTCCACAGTGGAAACACACACACATCCACACACACAAACACACAGGCAGTGCCCTGGGTTAGACAGCTCATACAGCCAGACTGGTCATGCTTGGTTGAGCAAATAACAATACCAAGCAATAATTAGCAGAAAGGATGCCATTCTACTGGAACTGAACAAGGCTTACTATGCCTTCTGGGTAAATGCATCTGGCTATGTATGTTATGAGTGTGTGTGTGTGTGTGTGTGTGTGTGTGTGTGTGTGTGTGTGTGTGTGTGTGTGTGTGTGTGTGTGTGTGTGTGTGTGTGTGTGTGTGTGTGTGTGTGTGTGTGTGTGTGTGCTCTCTGCCAGCTCTCTGCCAAAACCATAACAAACCTGAGACTCCAGCTGCCATCACCGTGAGGGAATGAAAACATCACTCGGTTCATAATGTCAACGGAGCTGTCCAATCGTCAGCCTGCTGATCCCTACACTCTAGAACCAAACAGGGTTCTTCGGCCGTCCCCATATGGGAGACCCTTTGAAGAACCCCTTTTGGCATCAATTTAGAACACTTTTGGGTTCCATGTACAACACTTTCCACAGAGGGATTCTGTTCCACCCTCTTCACACCTTTATTCTGTTCCACCCTCTTCACACCTTAATTCTGTTCCACCCTCTTCACACTTTAATTCTGTTCCACCCTCTTCACACCTTAATTCTGTTCCACCCTCTTCACACCTTAATTCTGTTCCACCCTCTTCACACCTTAATTCTGTTCCACCCTCTTCACACCTTAATTCCGGTCCACCCTCTTCACACCTTAATTCCGTTCCACCCTCTTCACACCTTAATTCCGTTCTACCCTCTTCACACCTTAATTCCGGTCCACCCTCTTCACACCTTAATTCTGTTCCACCCTCTTCACACCTTAATTCCGGTCCACCCTCTTCACACCTTTATTCTATTCCACCCTCTTCACACCTTTATTCTATTCCACCCTCTTCACACCTTAATTCTGTTCCACCCTCTTCACACCTTAATTCTGTTCTACCCTCTTCACACCTTAATTCTGTTCCACCCTCTTCACACCTTAATTCCGGTCCACCCTCTTCACACCTTAATTCTATTCCACCCTCTTCACACCTTAATTCTGTTCCACCCTCTTCACACCTTAATTCTATTCCACCCTCTTCACACCTTAATTCTATTCCACCCTCTTCACACCTTAATTCTATTCCACCCTCTTCACACCTTAATTCTGTTCCACCCTCTTCACACCTTAATTCTATTCCACCCTCTTCACACCTTAATTCTATTCCACCCTCTTCACACCTTTATTCTGTTCCACCCTCTTCACACCTTAATTCTGTTCCACCCTCTTCACACCTTAATTCCGGTCCACCCTCTTCACACCTTAATTCTGTTCCACCCTCTTCACACCTTAATTCCGGTCCACCCTCTTCACACCTTTATTCTATTCCACCCTCTTCACACCTTTATTCTATTCCACCCTCTTCACACCTTAATTCTGTTCCACCCTCTTCACACCTTAATTCTGTTCTACCCTCTTCACACCTTAATTCTGTTCCACCCTCTTCACACCTTAATTCCGGTCCACCCTCTTCACACCTTAATTCTATTCCACCCTCTTCACACCTTAATTCTGTTCCACCCTCTTCACACCTTAATTCTATTCCACCCTCTTCACACCTTAATTCTATTCCACCCTCTTCACACCTTAATTCTATTCCACCCTCTTCACACCTTAATTCTGTTCCACCCTCTTCACACCTTAATTCTATTCCACCCTCTTCACACCTTAATTCTATTCCACCCTCTTCACACCTTTATTCTGTTCCACCCTCTTCACACCTTAATTCTGTTCCACCCTCTTCACACCTTAATTCTGTTCCACCCTCTTCACACCTTCATTCTGTTCCACCCTCTTCACACCTTAATTCTATTCCACCCTCTTCACACTTTAATTCTGTTCCACCCTCTTCACACTTTAATTCTGTTCCACCCTCTTCACACCTTAATTCTATTCCACCCTCTTCACACCTTAATTCTGTTCCACCCTCTTCACACTTTAATTCTGTTCCACGTCTTCACACCTTAATTCTATTCCACCCCCTTCACACCTTAATTCTATTCCACCCTCTTCACACCTTAATTCTGTTCCACCCTCTTCACACCTTAATTCTGTTCCACCCTCTTCACACCTTAATTCTGTTCCACCCTCTTCACACCTTAATTCTGTTCCACCCTCTTCACACCTTAATTCTGTTCCACCCTCTTCACACCTTAATTCTGTTCCACCCTCTTCACACCTTAATTCTGTTCCACCCTCTTCACACTTTAATTCTATTCCACCCTCTTCACACCTTAATTCTGTTCCACCCCCTTCACACCTTAATTCTATTCCACCCTCTTCACACCTTAATTCTATTCCACCCTCGTCACACCTTAATTCTATTCCACCCTCTTCACACCTTAATTCTGTTCTACCCTCTTCACACCTTAATTCTATTCCACCCTCTTCACACTTTAATTCTGTTCCACCCTCTTCACACCTTAATTCTATTCCACCCTCTTCACACCTTAATTCTATTCCACCCTCTTCACACCTTAATTCTGTTCCACACTCTTCACACTTTAATTCTGTTCCACACTCTTCACACTTTAATTCTGTTCCACCCTCTTCACACCTTAATTCTATTCCACTCTCTTCACACCTTAATTCTATTCCACCTTCTTCACACCTTAATTCTGTTCTACCCTCTTCACACCTTAATTCTATTCCACCCTCTTCACACCTTAATTCTGTTCCACCCTCTTCACACTTTAATTCTGTTCCACCCGCTTCACACCTTAATTCTATTCCACCCGCTTCACACCTTAATTCTGTTCCACCCTCTTCACACTTTAATTCTGTTCCACCCTCTTCACACCTTAATTCTATTCCACCCTCTTCACACCTTAATTCTGTTCCACCCTCTTCACACTAATTCTGTTCCACGTCTTCACACCTTAATTCTATTCCACCCCCTTCACACCTTAATTCTATTCCACCCTCTTCACACCTTAATTCTGTTCCACCCTCTTCACACCTTAATTCCGGTCCACCCTCTTCACACCTTTATTCTATTCCACCCTCTTCACACCTTTATTCTATTCCACCCTCTTCACACCTTAATTCTGTTCCACCCTCTTCACACCTTAATTCTGTTCCACCCTCTTCACACCTTAATTCTGTTCTACCCTCTTCACACCTTAATTCTGGTCCACCTTCTTCACACCTTAATTCTGTTCCACCCTCTTCACACCTTAATTCCGGTCCACCCTCTTCACACCTTAATTCTATTCCACCCTCTTCACACCTTAATTCTATTCCACCCTCTTCACACCTTAATTCTGTTCCACCCTCTTCACACCTTAATTCTATTCCACCCTCTTCACACCTTAATTCTGTTCCACCCTCTTCACACCTTAATTCTATTCCACCCTCTTCACACCTTAATTCTATTCCACCCTCTTCACACCTTTATTCTGTTCCACCCTCTTCACACCTTAATTCTGTTCCACCCTCTTCACACCTTAATTCTGTTCCACCCTCTTCACACCTTAATTCTATTCCACCCTCTTCACACAAACGTACACACACGTACACACTTACTTCCCCTCCCCCCAAAACACATTATAACAAAGCCAGATGCATTTATACAGTAGTTATATGTACATTTGTATTTATTTATTTAACTAGACAATTTCTTATTTACAATGACAGCCTACACCGGCCAAACCTGGACGACGCTGGGCCAATTGTGCGCCGCCCCTATGGGACGCCTAATCACGGCCATTTGTGATACAGCCTGGATTCGAACCATGGTGTCTGTAGTGACACCTCCAGCACTGAGATGCAGTGGCTTAGACCACTGCGCCACTCGGGGAGTGTGCACGCACACACACACACACACACACACACACACACACACACCCCCACCCACCCACCCACCCACCCACCCACCCACCCACCATGAAACAGGGTTGGTTATGCACAGACTCCCTTTAGACTCAGTAACGTAGGAAAACCCTCCATATTCCTCCACTCCCCCAATACTGATTAAATGAGGACATATAATATACCAGCTATCTGTGTGTTAACTCTTTACTGTCTGAAGTGATTAGAGGGGGGGAATTAACTCCCTGGAGGCAATCAGGTAGAAGATTGGCCAATCACAATGTCAATTTCCACACATGTATATCTGCCTTCAGGGTTATATTGAGAGAGTGATCATAAAATACAATTCAATAGAATACTTTATTTTGCAATCAAAGAGTGCTGGTTTATTTACATTGTAAACTGCACAACAGTACTATTTTAACTGTACTCTGCTGAGCCTATGGTTAGTAACCAATATAGCTACGGCCTTCCTCTCTGTCTTTCACTCCTAGTGTGATGCAGGGCATGTCTTTGACTGGTTGGTGAGAACCCAGTGTGTGCTGGGCTGCCTGGCTGGAGGGTGAGAACCCAGTGTGTGCTGGGCTGCCTGGCTGGAGGGTGAGAACCCAGTGTGTGCTGGGCTGCCTGGCTGGAGGGTGAGAACCCAGTGTGTGCTGGGCTGCCTGGCTGGAGGGTGAGAACCCAGTGTGTGCTGGGCTGCCTGGCTGGAGGGTGAGAACCCAGTGTGTGCTGGGCTGCCTGGCTGGAGGGTGAGAACCCAGTGTGTGCTGGGCTGCCTGGCTGGAGGGTGAGAACCCAGTGTGTGCTGGGCTGCCTGGCTGGAGGATGAGAACCCAGTGTGTGCTGGGCTGCCTGGCTGGAGGGTGAGAACCCAGTGTGTGCTGGGCTGCCTGGCTGGTTGGTGAGAACCCAGTGTGTGCTGGGCTGCCTGGCTGGAGGGTGAGAACCCAGTGTGTGCTGGGCTGCCTGGCTGGAGGGTGAGAACCCAGTGTGTGCTGGGCTGCCTGGCTGGAGGGTGAGAACCCAGTGTGTGCTGGGCTGCCTGGCTGGAGGGTGAGAACCCAGTGTGTGCTGGGCTGCCTGGCTGGAGGGTGAGAACCCAGTGTGTGCTGGGCTGCCTGGCTGGAGGGTGAGAACCCAGTGTGTGCTGGGCTGCCTGGCTGGAGGATGAGAACCCAGTGTGTGCTGGGCTGCCTGGCTGGAGGGTGAGAACCCAGTGTGTGCTGGGCTGCCTGGCTGGTTGGTGAGAACCCAGTGTGTGCTGGGCTGCCTGGCTGGAGGGTGAGAACCCAGTGTGTGCTGGGCTGCCTGGCTGGAGGGTGAGAACCCAGTGTGTGCTGGGCTGCCTGGCTGGTTGGTGAGAACCCAGTGTGTGCTGGGCTGCCTGGCTGGAGGGTGAGAACCCAGTGTGTGCTGGGCTGCCTGGCTGGAGGGTGAGAACCCAGTGTGTGCTGGGCTGCCTGGCTGAAGGGTGAGAACCCAGTGTGTGCTGGGCTGCCTGGCTGAAGGGTGAGAACCCAGTGTGTGCTGGGCTGCCTGGCTGGAGGGTGAGAACCCAGTGTGTGCTGGGCTGCCTGGCTGGTTGGTGAGAACCCAGTGTGTGCTGGGCTGCCTGGCTGGAGGGTGAGAACCCAGTGTGTGCTGGGCTGCCTGGCTGGAGGGTGAGAACCCAGTGTGTGCTGGGCTGCCTGGCTGGAGGGTGAGAACCCAGTGTGTGCTGGGCTGCCTGGCTGGAGGGTGAGAACCCAGTGTGTGCTGGGCTGCCTGGCTGGAGGGTGAGAACCCAGTGTGTGCTGGGCTGCCTGGCTGGAGGGTGAGAACCCAGTGTGTGCTGGGCTGCCTGGCTGGAGGGTGAGAACCCAGTGTGTGCTGGGCTGCCTGGCTGGTTGGTGAGAACCCAGTGTGTGCTGGGCTGCCTGGCTGGAGGGTGAGAACCCAGTGTGTGCTGGGCTGCCTGGCTGAAGGGTGAGAACCCAGTGTGTGCTGGGCTGCCTGGCTGGAGGGTGAGAACCCAGTGTGTTCTGGGCTGCCTGGCTGGTTGGTGAGAACCCAGTGTGTGCTGGGCTGCCTGGCTGGAGGGTGAGAACCCAGTGTGTGCTGGGCTGCCTGGCTGAAGGGCCCGAGGCCTGGGACTGCATTCAGACTGCATCCATTCCCTTACAAAGAGCCATTTATTAGGTGGCCAAGCTGAATAGCTGTTTTCAATGCTCAGCCACAATCTCTCATAGTCCCTTTGGAGAGCATCCATGAGTCTCTCTCTCTCTCTCTCTCTGAGTATCTCTCTCTCTCTCTCTCTCTCTCTCTCTCTGAGTATATCTCTCTCTCTCTCTGAGTATATCTCTCTCTCTCTCTCTGAGTATCTCTCTCTCTCTCTGAGTATCTCTCTCTCTCTCTCTGAGTATATCTCTCTCTCTCTCTCTCTCTGAGTATCTCTCTCTCTCTCTCTCTCTGAGTATCTCTCTCTCTCTCTCTGAGTATCTCTCTCTCTCTCTCTGAGTAGCTCTCTCTCTCTCTCTGAGTAGCTCTCTCTCTCTCTGAGTATCTCTCTCTCTCTCTCTGAGTATCTCTCTCTCTCTCTCTCTCTGAGTATCTCTCTCTCTGAGTATCTCTCTCTCTCTGAGTATCTCTCTCTGAGTATCTCTCTCTCTGAGTATCTCTCTCTCTCGCTCTCTCTCTCTGAGTATATCTCTCTCTCTCTCTCTGAGTATCTCTCTCTCTCTCTGAGTATCTCTCTCTCTCTCTGAGTATCTCTCTCTCTCGCTCTCTCTTTGAGTATCTCTCTCTCTCTCTCTCTCTCTCTCTCTCTGAGTATCTCTCTCTCTCTCTCTCTCTCTCTCTCTGAGTATCTCTCTCTCTCTGAGTATCTCTCTCTCTGAGTATCTCTCTCTCTGAGTATCTCTCTCTCTCTCTCTCTCTCTCTCTGAGTATCTCTCTCTCTCTCTCTGAGTAGCTCTCTCTCTCTCTCTGAGTAGCTCTCTCTCTCTCTGAGTATCTCTCTCTCTCTCTCTGAGTATCTCTCTCTCTCTCTCTCTCTGAGTATCTCTCTCTCTGAGTATCTCTCTCTCTCTGAGTATCTCTCTCTCTGAGTATCTCTCTCTCTGAGTATCTCTCTCTCTCGCTCTCTCTCTCTGAGTATATCTCTCTCTCTCTCTCTGAGTATCTCTCTCTCTCTCTGAGTATCTCTCTCTCTCTCTGAGTATCTCTCTCTCTCGCTCTCTCTTTGAGTATCTCTCTCTCTCTCTCTCTCTCTCTCTCTGAGTATCTCTCTCTCTCTCTCTCTCTCTCTTTGAGTATCTCGCTCTCTCTCTGAGTATCTCTCTCTCTCTCTCTCTGAGTATCTCTCTCTCTGAGTATCTCTCTCTCTCTCTCTGAGTATCTCTCTCTCTCTCTCTCTCTCTCTAAACCTATCTTCGTGCTTATGAAAGATGTGGGTTGTTTTGGGGTTGTTTCTGTTTTTTAAAGTTGTGTTGGTGTGTGTATAAATAAAATGTGGTTAAGAAGCTTCCTATTCAACTCCAATGATCCGCTATTCCCAAGTGTTACTCTGCTGCGATGAATTGGACTTGCTAAGCAGCCTGTTGTCAGCATAACAGTATGTCCTTCCCCTGCTCTCAATGGCTTTGCATTGCCATGGACGGTATGTCAATTTGAGACACAGAGTAGAAACCACTGTCTGTTACTTACTGATACATGGAGGTCTAGCTATTCCATGTCCACTCTTAAACCATATTCAGCAACAGAATATAATTCACATTTCTCCATCTCTGCTGTTCATTGAGCTGAGCAGCGCACCTGTTGTAAGGTTTCCCATCGCCCTCTGTTGGAGATGGAAGCAGTAGCTTTCACTAGGTGATATTACACATTTTGGCTTTGATTAAAACAGTGACATCACGAAGTCCTTCAACATGAGCAACGTGTGTGTTTTTTTTTTAGTTCGCGTTGATTTAAAAAAACAAACAGGAATAGCCTAGGGCTACAATGTTGTCCAATGTCTTCTAGACGCAAGATAACGTGACAGTTTGGGAAAATGTGGAGAAATGTCAACACGTGTTTGGCTGCTGGCTGGGTGCAGTGCTTCCACCAAGACCTGACATATAGGCGACATAAACTTCTTCTATTCCAGTATTGTACCGTGAGGGACAGACTCATTGAATAGAGACAGACAGACACAGGCCTAAATAAAGGCTATATTATTTAGATTAAAAACAATAAACTGAATTTAATAAACTCACCAACTCCGATTTTTTCCTCTTCCGTCGGGATCCACATGATCCTGGTGAAATTCCAGGTAAACCAAGCACGGGTTCGCCGTTATCATGGAAAAAGGACCGGGAAAAGTTGCATAAACCGCTCAGATCCACGGAAATATATCACTGCGTCTCAACGCCTGCAAATAAAAGAAAACCAAAGTGGAATGTGCGTTCATATTTCGCCTCTCAAACGACGCATTTTCTGTTCCGGTCCTCAGTCAGTGCATCTTGCTGTCATACAACAACGTTGACTCAGTCTATCGCAGTAAGTGCTCGGTTGTTATCCTATCCGGCTGAGGCTGCCTCGTCACTTCTGTGCGAATCTCCCAACTCTATCAATGCAGCCGTAGCATCTCCCGCGGTCCACTGCCAGGATGGAGAGAAACCACGTTATTTATTTATTTCAAACCTCCGGTACACAGCTACACAGCAGGCTCATTTTCTGTCTGTCGATCCCAAACTCGTTTTTGAGTCGGATAAATTGATAATACATGCGTTAAAACCGTCCTATATCGCTATGGAATAACCAGTCGAATATTTGAAGACCACGGAGGGTGAATGTCGCAACAGCACTGAGAGAGAGAGAACGAGAGAGATGTCCAGTTGTTTACGATGTAACTGGAGTGTGTGAACGGGATACTCAATGCAGTCACCGCTGCGCCATCTTTTAGCCTATCCACATAACGCAAATTGCCAAATAGTTCATCCTTTGATGGGACACAGATGGGGCATAGAGACAGTTGGCATACCTTAACCTAGATCTCTCTCCTCTCCTGGCTTTAGTTCCTATAAGGAGCTTTGGTTTGGGATGTGTTATGTGGTGTTGTTTTGTCTCTCTCTCTGATCTGTGTGTGTGTGTGTGTGTGTGTGTGTGTGTGTGTGCGTGTGTGTGTGAAAGAGAGAGGTGCCAGCTGATGCTGTCCAAGTTGTTGTCCGTTACATCAATCACAGAACTAAATGGGTGCTGCAATGGCATTTCTATTGAAGGCCTATTACCTTACAGAAAAATCCCATAATTTCACCTGTGGAAAATCACATGATTTCACCTGTGGCAAATCACATAATTTCACCTGTGGAAAATCCCATGATTTCACCTGTGGAAAATCCCATGATTTCACCTATGGAAAAAAACACATAATTTCACATGAATTTTCACGTTCCTTTACATGTTTTCACGTAAGGGTTGGTAAGGGTCGGTAAGGGTCGGTAAGGGTCGGTAGGGCTGGTAAGGGTCGGTAAGGGTCGGTAAGGGCTGGTAAGGGTCGGTAAGGGTTGGTAAGGGTTGGTTCAAGATGAAGAAAGACCTTGGGAAAACAAGCTCTGTAGACCAATCTGTGTCTCAAATTGCATCATATTCCCTATATATATATATACTTATTTTGATCAGAACCCTATAGGCTCTGGTGAAAGTAGTGCACTACACAGGTAATAGGGTGCTATATGGGACATGATCTGTCTTTCACAGACACAAACAGCATCGGCAGAAGATGTAGAGCCAATGTACTAATCGCGTTCCCATAGTAGTGTACTAATCCTGTTCCCGTAGTCGTGTACTAATCGTGTTCCCATAGTCGTGTACTAATCGTGTTCCCGTAGTCGTGTACTATCGCGTTCCCGTAGTCGTGTACTATCGCGTTCCCGTAGTCGTGTACTAATCGCGTTCCCGTAGTCGTGTACTAATCGCGTTCCCGTAGTCGTGTACTAATCGCGTTCCCGTAGTCGTGTACTAATCGCGTTCCCGTAGTCGTGTACTAATCGCGTTCCCGTAGTCGTGTACTAATCGCGTTCCCGTAGTCGTGTACTAATCGCGTTCCCGTAGTCGTGTACTAATCGCGTTCCCGTAGTCGTGTACTAATCGCGTTCCCGTAGTCGTGTACTAATCGCGTTCCCGTAGTCGTGTACTAATCGCGTTCCCGTAGTCGTGTACTAATCGCGTTCCCGTAGTCGTGTACTAATCGCGTTCCCGTAGTCGTGTACTAATCGCGTTCCCGTAGTCGTGTACTAATCGCGTTCCCGTAGTCGTGTACTAATCGCGTTCCCGTAGTCGTGTACTAATCGCGTTCCCGTAGTCGTGTACTAATCGCGTTCCCGTAGTCGTGTACTAATCGCGTTCCCGTAGTCGTGTACTAATCGCGTTCCCGTAGTCGTGTACTAATCGCGTTCCCGTAGTCGTGTACTAATCGCGTTCCCGTAGTCGTGTACTAATCGCGTTCCCGTAGTCGTGTACTAATCGCGTTCCCGTAGTCGTGTACTAATCGCGTTCCCGTAGTCGTGTACTAATCGCGTTCCCGTAGTCGTGTACTAATCGCGTTCCCGTAGTCGTGTACTAATCGCGTTCCCGTAGTCGTGTACTAATCGCGTTCCCGTAGTCGTGTACTAATCGCGTTCCCGTAGTCGTGTACTATCGCGTTCCCATAGTCGTGTACTAATCGCGTTCCCGTAGTCGTGTACTAATCGCGTTCCCGTAGTCATGTACTAATCGCGTTCCCGTAGTCGTGTACTAATCACGTTCCCATAGTCGTGTACTAATCGCGTTCCCGTAGTCGTGTACTAATCGCATTCCCGTAGTCGTGTACTAATCGCGTTCCCGTAGTCGTGTACTATCGCGTTCCCGTGGTCGTGTACTATCGCGTTCCCGTGGTCGTGTACTATCGCGTTCCCGTGGTCGTGTACTATCGCGTTCCCGTAGTCGTGTACTAATCGTGTTCCCGTAGCCGTGTACTAATCGTGTTCCCATAGTCATGTACTAATCACGTTCCCATAGTCATGTATTAATCGCGTTCCCATAGTCTTGTACTAATCCCGTTCCCATAGTCGTGTACTAATCGCGTTCCCTTAGTCGTCTACTAATCGCGTTCCCATAGTCTTGTACTAATCGCGTTCCCATAGTCTTTTACTAATCACGTTCCCATAGTCTTTTACTAATCACGTTCCCATAGTCATGTATTAATCGCGTTCCCATAGTCTTGTACTAACCCCGTTCCCATAGTCGTGTACTAATCGCGTTCCCTTAGTCGTCTACTAATCGCGTTCCCATAGTCTTGTACTAATCGCGTTCCCATAGTCTTTTACTAATCACGTTCCCATAGTCTTTTACTAATCACGTTCCCATAGTCATGTACTAATCGCGTTCCCATAGTCTTGTACTAATCCCGTTCCCATAGTCGTGTACTAATCGCGTTCCCTTAGTCGTCTACTAATCGCGTTCCCATAGTCTTGTACTAATCGCGTTCCCATAGTCTTGTACTAATCGCGTTCCCATAGTCATGTACTAATCGCGTTCCCATAGTCTTGTACTAATCCTGTTCCCATAGTCATGTACTAATCCTGTTCCCATAGTCATGTACTAATCGCGTTCCCATAGTCTTGTACTAATCGCGTTCCCATAGTCATGTACTAATCGCGTTCCCATAGTCATGTACTAATCGCGTTCCCATAGTCTTGTACTAATCGCGTTCCCATAGTCTTGTACTAATCGCGTTCCCATAGTCTTGTACTAATCGCGTTCCCATAGTCTTGTACTAATCGCGTTCCCATAGTCTTGTACTAATCGCGTTCCCATAGTCTTGTACTAATCGCGTTCCCATAGTCATGTACTAATCGCGTTCCCATAGTCTTGTACTAATCGCGTTCCCATAGTCATGTACTAATCGCGTTCCCGTAGTCGTGTACTATCACGTTCCCATAGTCATGTACTAATCGCGTTCCCATAGTCATGTACTAATCGCGTTCCCATAGTCTTGTACTAATCGCGTTCCCATAGTCTTGTACTAATCGCGTTCCCATAGTCTTGTACTAATCGCGTTCCCATAGTCGTGTACTATCGCGTTCCCATAGTCGTGTACTAATCGCGTTCCCGTAGTCTTGTACTAATCGCGTTCCCGTAGTCATGTACTAATCGCGTTCCCGTAGTCGTGTACTATCACGCTCCCGTAGTCGTCTACTAATCGCGTTTCCGTGGTCGTGTACTATCGCGTTCCCGTAGTCGTGTACTAATCATGTTCCCGTAGCCGTGTACTAATCGCGTTCCCATAGTCGTGTACTAATCGCGTTCCCATAGTCGTGTACTAATCGCGTTCCCATAGTCATGTACTAATCGCGTTCCCGTAGTCGTGTACTAATCGCGTTCCCGTAGTCGTGTACTAATCGCGTTCCCGTAGTCGTCTACTAATCGCGTTCCCGTAGTCGTGTACTAATCGCGTTCCCGTAGTCGTATACTAATCGCGTTCCCGTAGTCTTGTACTAATCGCGTTCCCGTAGTCATCTACTAATCGCGTTCCCGTAGTCTTGTACTAATCGCGTTCCCGTAGTCGTGTACTAATCGCGTTCCCGTAGTCGTCTACTAATCGCGTTCCCGTAGTCGTCTACTAATCGCGTTCCCGTAGTCGTCTACTAATCGCGTTCCCGTAGTCGTGTACTAATCGCGTTCCCGTAGTCGTATACTAATCGCGTTCCCGTAGTCTTGTACTAATCGCGTTCCTGTAGTCATCTACTAATCGCGTTCCCGTAGTCTTGTACTAATCGCGTTCCCGTAGTCTTGTACTAATCGCGTTCCCGTAGTCGTGTACTAATCGCGTTCCCGTAGTCGTGTACTAATCGCGTTCCCGTAGTCGTGTACTAATCGTGTTCCCGTAGTCGTGTAATAATCGTGTTCCCGTAGTCGTGTACTAATCGCGTTCCCGTAGTCGTGTACTAATCGCGTTCCCGTAGTCGTGTACTAATCGCGTTCCCATAGTCGTGTACTAATCGCGTTCCCATAGTCTTGTACTAATCGCGTTCCCATAGTCTTGTACTAATCGCGTTCCCATAGTCGTCTACTAATCGCGTTCCCATAGTCTTGTACTAATCGCGTTCCCATAGTCTTGTACTAATCGCGTTCCCATAGTCTTGTACTAATCGCGTTCCCATAGTCTTGTACTAATCGCGTTCCCATAGTCATGTACTAATCGCGTTCCCATAGTCTTGTACTAATCGCGTTCCCATAGTCTTGTACTAATCGCGTTCCCATAGTCTTGTACTAATCGCGTTCCCATAGTCTTGTACTAATCGCGTTCCCATAGTCTTGTACTAATCCTGTTCCCATAGTCTTGTACTAATCGCGTTCCCATAGTCTTGTACTAATCGCGTTCCCATAGTCATGTACTAATCGCGTTCCCATAGTCTTGTACTAATCGCGTTCCCATAGTCTTGTACTAATCGCGTTCCCATAGTCTTGTACTAATCGCGTTCCCATAGTCTTGTACTAATCGCGTTCCCATAGTCTTGTACTAATCGCGTTCCCATAGTCGTGTACTAATCGCGTTCCCGTAGTCGTGTACTAATCGCGTTCCCGTAGTCTTGTACTAATCGCGTTCCCGTAGTCATCTACTAATCGCGTTCCCGTAGTCTTGTACTAATCGCGTTCCCGTAGTCGTGTACTAATCGCGTTCCCGTAGTCGTGTACTAATCGCGTTCCCGTAGTCGTCTACTAATCGCGTTCCCGTAGTCGTCTACTAATCGCGTTCCCGTAGTCGTGTACTAATCGCGTTCCCGTAGTCGTATACTAATCGCGTTCCCGTAGTCTTGTACTAATCGCGTTCCTGTAGTCATCTACTAATCGCGTTCCCGTAGTCTTGTACTAATCGCGTTCCCGTAGTCTTGTACTAATCGCGTTCCCGTAGTCGTGTACTAATCGCGTTCCCGTAGTCGTGTACTAATCGTGTTCCCGTAGTCGTGTAATAATCGCGTTCCCGTAGTCGTGTACTAATCGCGTTCCCGTAGTCGTGTACTAATCGCGTTCCCGTAGTCGTGTACTAATCGCGTTCCCGTAGTCGTGTACTAATCGCGTTCCCATAGTCTTGTACTAATCGCGTTCCCATAGTCTTGTACTAATCGCGTTCCCATAGTCGTCTACTAATCGCGTTCCCATAGTCTTGTACTAATCGCGTTCCCATAGTCTTGTACTAATCGCGTTCCCATAGTCTTGTACTAATCGCGTTCCCATAGTCATGTACTAATCGCGTTCCCATAGTCTTGTACTAATCGCGTTCCCATAGTCTTGTACTAATCGCGTTCCCATAGTCTTGTACTAATCGCGTTCCCATAGTCTTGTACTAATCCTGTTCCCATAGTCTTGTACTAATCGCGTTCCCATAGTCTTGTACTAATCGCGTTCCCATAGTCATGTACTAATCGCGTTCCCATAGTCTTGTACTAATCGCGTTCCCATAGTCTTGTACTAATCGCGTTCCCATAGTCTTGTACTAATCGCGTTCCCATAGTCTTGTACTAATCGCGTTCCCATAGTCTTGTACTAATCGCGTTCCCATAGTCATGTACTAATCGCGTTCCCATAGTCGTGTACTAATCGCGTTCCCGTAGTCGTGTACTAATCGCGTTCCCGTAGTCGTGTACTAATCGCGTTCCCGTAGTCGTGTACTAATCGCGTTCCCGTAGTCGTGTACTATCACGTTCCCGTAGTCGTGTACTATCACGTTCCCGTAGTCATGTACTAATCGCGTTCCCGTAGTCGTGTACTAATCGCGTTCCCGTAGTCGTGCACTAATCGCGTTCCCATAGTCTTGTACTAATCGCGTTCCCATAGTCGTGTACTAATCGCGTTCCCGTAGTCGTGTACTAATCGCGTTCCCGTAGTCGTGTACTAATCGCGTTCCCGTAGTCGTGTACTAATCGCGTTCCCGTAGTCGTGTACTATCACGTTCCCGTAGTCGTGTACTATCACGTTCCCGTAGTCATGTACTAATCGCGTTCCCGTAGTCGTGTACTAATCGCGTTCCCGTAGTCGTGCACTAATCGCGTTCCCATAGTCTTGTACTAATCGCGTTCCCATAGTCGTGTACTAATCGCGTTCCCTTAGTCGTCTACTAATCGCGTTCCCTTAGTCTTGTACTAATCGCGTTCCCATAGTCTTGTACTAATCGCGTTCCCATAGTCTTGTACTAATCGCGTTCCCATAGTCTTGTACTAATCGCGTTCCCATAGTCTTGTACTAATCGCGTTCCCATAGTCTTGTACTAATCGCGTTCCCATAGTCTTGTACTAATCGCGTTCCCATAGTCTTGTACTAATCGCGTTCCCATAGTCTTGTACTAATCGCGTTCCCATAGTCTTGTACTAATCGCGTTCCCATAGTCTTGTACTAATCGCGTTCCCATAGTCTTGTACTAATCGCGTTCCCATAGTCTTGTACTAATCGCGTTCCCATAGTCTTGTACTAATCGCGTTCCCATAGTCTTGTACTAATCGCGTTCCCATAGTCTTGTACTAATCGCGTTCCCATAGTCTTGTACTAATCGCGTTCCCATAGTCTTGTACTAATCGCGTTCCCATAGTCATGTACTATCACAATACAGCAACGACAAGTATAATCATTCAAAAGTGAAGTGAAATTGTCAGATTCCAGACACCCAAAGTCACAGACTGTTCTCTCTGCTACCTCACAGCAAGCAGTAGCAATGTTTTTATTTCACCTTTATTTAACCAGGGAGGCCAGTTGAGAACAAGTTCTCATTTACAACTGCGACCTGATCAAGATTAAGCAAAACAGTGCGACACAAACAACAACACAAAGTTAGACATGGAATAAACAAATATACAGTCAATAATACAATAGAACAATCTATATACAGTGTGTGCAAATGAGGTAAGATAAGGGAGGTAAGGCAATAAATAGGCCATAGAGGTGAAATAATTACAATTTAGCAATTAAACACTGGAGTTATAGATGTGCAGATGATGAATGTGCAAGTATAGATACTGGGTTGCAAAGGAGCAAAAAAAAATCATAATAATAAATAACAATATGGGGTGAGGTAGTTGGATGGGCTATTTACAGATGGGCTGTGTACAGGCGCAATGATCCGTGAGCTGCTTTGACAGCTGATGCTTAAAGTTAGTGATACACCAAGTCTGGAACCAACAGGACCCTGAATAGCCTCTATCCCCTAAAGCCATAAGTCCGTTAAATAGTTAGTCCCGATAGCTATTGGTTAACTATTTAACTATCTGCATTGACTCATCACATACGCTGCTACTGTTCGCTATCTGTCACTTTATTCCTAGTTGTTATTCCAGCGTACCCCTGCACATCGACTCAGTACTGGTACCCCGTGTATAGAGCCAAGTTATAGTTACTGAATGTGTATCTATTATTAATTTCATTATTACATGTTTCTATTTTTTTCTCTCTCTCTCTCTCTCTCTGTGCTGTTTGTGATTGACCCGTAAGTAAGCAGTGTGTGTCACTGTTAGTCCACACCTGTTGTTTACCAAGCATGCGACTACTGAAATGTGATTTGTTTTGTGTTGAGGTATTAACGGCATCCTAGATTCTATTCCGTGTGATTTGGGCTGCTGGTCTGGAATAAACCACTTCATGAGGTAACCGTGGTGATCAAGCCGGCTCATAGCCTGTGACAAAAAAAGAGGGGACACGAACAACAGGTATAGGCCAATTAAAAGTGTTCTTTATTATAAACAAAACTATTAACTTTAAACTAAGAAAAAGGAATGAGGTGTGGAAGTGTCATAATGTAAGGTGTATGTAAAGTGCATGGATGCGTGAATCTGTGTGTGTGAATATGACTGAGTGAAAACTATGCAAAACTACAAAGGAACAAACAAAACAGGATCATACCTGGAGGAGCAGAGAGAGAGAGAGAGAGGTGATTAGTGAAACAGTTTATAAATACCCTGAGCCCAGGTGACTCCAATCACTAACGACCCTCGTCTTCCTGCAGGAGGAACCGCCCCCTGCACTGCAGAGGAGGAGCCGTGACACCATGGTGATCCAAAGGACACCTGCTGCATCTGGGAGGGTCGGTACTGATTGGACATTGTGTGCCTTCTGGTTTCTCTCTTTAAAAAAAAAAAATGTTTTTATTTATTGTAAATTTAACCTTTATTTAAACAGGCAAGCCAGTTAAGAACAATTTCTTATTTACAATGATGGCCTACCGGGGAACAGTGGGTTAACTGCCTTGTTCAGGGGCAGAAGAACAGATTTGTACCTTGTCAGCTCGGGGATTTCATCCAGCAACCTTTCGGTTACTAGCCCAACGCTCTAACCACTAGACTACCTGCAGCCTCTTCATTAAAACACCACATACTCTGAATATGAATCTCAGCATAGATGACACAACACCTGGTGGCATTCAGAATATTCCTTTTGTGTAACACTTCTACTGCATGTATAACACTTTAGAACATGTTATTAGCATGTACTAACCTTCGATAATGTCTTGTAACAAGGCTTATAATATGTTGCGTCTCAACATTGTCAACGGACTCAAACTTGTCTGTATTTAGTCAGGATATTTAGTCATGTGATTTCTTTAGTTGCTTTAACGTTGCAATGCATCGGACAGTAGCTCTCGGGTTGATCATGACAACTGCGAGGCCCTCTGTACTGACACCAGTCTCGGCAGATGCTGTCCATGTAGGTTTCATGTGCTCTTCCAGGAGGATTTCGCCCACAAGATAATTTTCCCCTAAGACACTGATCTTAGGTTAGTTTTGC